>NW_027276859.1:0-34378 GCF_030028105.1 Mobula birostris | reverse complement strand
GCGCGGGAGGAGGCTGGAGCACCCAGAGGAAACGCACACGAGCGTGGGAGGAGGCTGGAGCACCCAGATGAAACGCACATGAGAGTGGAAGGAATCTGGAGCACTCAGAGGAAATACACACAGGAGTGTGGGAGAACGCTGCAGCACCCAGAGGAAACACACACGACCATGGGAGGAGGCTGGAGCACTCAGAGGAAACACACACGAGCGTGGGAGGAGGCTGGATACCCAGAGGAAACACACACAAGCGTCGGATGAATCTGGAGCATCCAGAGGAAACACACATGAGCGTGGGAACGCTGGAGCCCCCAGAGGAAACACACACGTGCGTGGGAGGAATCTAGAGCACCCAGAGGAAACGCACATGAGAGTGGGAGGAGGCTGCAGCTCCCAGAGGAAACACTCACTAGCGTGGGAGAACGCTGGAGCACACAGAGGAAACACACGCGAGCGTGGGAGAACGCTGGAGCACCCAGAGGACACACACACGAGCGTGGGAGAACGCTGGAGCACCCCGAGGAAACACATGAGCGTGGGAGGAGGCTGGAGCACCCAGAAGAAATGCACACGACCGTGGGAGGAGGCTGGAGCACCCGAGGAAATGCACACGACCGTGGGAGGAGGCTGGAGCACCCAAAGGAAACACACATGAGCGTGGGAGGAGGCTGGATTACCCAGAGGAAACGCACACGAGCGTGGGAGGAGGCTGGAGCACCCAGAGGAAATGCACACGAGTGTGGGAGGAGGGTGGAGCACCCAGAGGAAACGCACACGTGCGTGTGACAACGCTGGAGCACCCAGACGAAACACACACGAGCGTGGGAGAACGCTGGAGCACCCAGAGGAAACATACATGAGTGTGGATGGAGGCTGGAGCACCCAGAGGAAACGCACACGAGCGTGGGAGGAGGCTGGAGCACCCAGAGGAAATGCACACTAGCGTAGGAGGAGGCTGGAGCACCCAGAGGAAACGCATACGAGTGTTGGAGGAGGCTGGAGCACCCAGAGGAATCACACACAAGCGTGGGATGAATCTGGAGCATCCAGAGGAAACACACATGAGCGTGGGGAACGCTGGAGCACCCAGAGGAAACGCACATGACAGTGGGACGAGGATGGAGCACCCAGACGAAATGCACACGAGCGTGAGAGGAGGCTGGAGAACCCAGAGGAACAAACACGAGTGTGGGAGCAGACTGGAGTACCCAGAGGAAACACACACGAGCGTGAGAGGAATCTCGAGCACCCAGAGAAAATGCACATGAGAGTGGGAGGTGGCTGGAGCTCACAGAGGAAACACTCACTAGCGTGGGAGGAATCTGGAGCACCCCAAGAAAACACATGAGCGTGGAGGAGCATGGAGCACCCAGCGGAAAGACACACGAGCGTGGGAGAACGCTGGAGCACCCCGAGGAAACACATGAGCGTGGGAGGAGCCTGGAGCACCCAGAGGAAAGACACACGAGCGTGGGAGGAGGCTGGAGCACCCAGAGGAAATGCACACTAGCGTAGGAGGAGGCTGGAGCACCCAGAGGAAATGCACACGACCATGGGAGGAGGCTGGATCACCCGGAGGAAATGCACACGACCGTGGGAGGAGGCTGGAGCACCCAAAGGAAACACACACGAGCTTGGGAGGAGGCTGGAGCACCCAGAGGAAACGCACAGGAGCGGGAGAGGAGGCTGGAGCACCCAGAGGAAACGCACACGAGCGTGGGAGGAGGCTGGAGCACTCAAAGGAAATGCACACGAGTGTGGGAGGAGGCTGGAGCACACAGAGGAAACGCACACGAGCGTGGGAGGAGGCTGGAGCACCCAGAGGAAACGCACACGTGCGTGGGACAACGCTGGAGCACCCAGATGAAACACACACGAGCGTGGGAGAACACTGGAACACCCAGAGGAAACACACACGAGCGTGGGAGGAGGCTGGAGCACCCAGAGGAAACACACACGAGCGTGGGAGAACGTTGGAGCACCCCAAGAAAACACACACGAGCGTGGGAGGAGGCTGGAGCACCCACAGGAAACGCATACGAGTCTGGGAGGAGGCTGGAGCACACAGAGGAATCGCACACGAGCGTGGGAGTTGGCTGGAGCACCCAGAGGAAATGCACACGAGCGAGGGAGGAGGCTAGAGCACCCAGAGGAAACGCACACGAGCGTGGGAGGAATCTTGAGCACCCAGAGGAAACACACACGAGCGTGGGAGAACGTTGGAGCACCCCCGAGGAAACACACATGAGCGTGGGAGGAGGCTGGAGCACTCAGAGGAAACGCACACGAGCGTGGGAGGAGGCTGGAGCACCCAGATGAAACGTACACAAGCGTGGGATGAATCTGGAGCATCCAGAGGAAAAACACATGAGCGTGGGGAACGCTGGAGCACACAGAGGAAACGCACATGAGAGTGGGACGAGGATGGAGCACCCAGAGGAAAAGCACACGAGCGTGGGAGGAATCTGGAGCACCCACAGGAAATACACACGACCATGGAGGAGGCTGGAGCGCTCAGAGGAAATACAGACTCGCGTGGGAGGAGGCTGGAGCACCCCGAGGAAACACACATGAGCGTGGGAGGAGGCTGGAGCACCCAGAGGAGACACACACGAGCGCGGGAGGAGGCTGGAGCATCCAGAGCAAACACACATGAGCGTGAGAGGAGGCTGGAGCACCCAGAGGAAACGCACACGAGCGTGGGAGGAGGCTGGAGCACCCAGATGAAACGCACACAAGCGTGGGATGAATCTGGAGCATCCAGAGGAAACACACATGAGCGTGGGGAACGCTGGAGCACCCAGAGGAAACGCACATGAGAGTGGGACGAGGATGGAGCACCCAGAGGAAAAGCACACGAGCGTGAGAGGAGGCTGGAGAAGCCAGAGGAAATGCACACGAGCGTGGGAGGAGGCTAGAGCACCCAGAGGAAACGCACACGACCATGGGAGGAGGCTGGAGCACTGAGAGGAAATACACACAGGGGCATGGGAGAACGCTGGAGCACCCAGACGAAACACACACGAACGTGGGAGAACGCTGGAGCCCCCAGAGGAAACACACACGTGCGTGGGAGGGGGCTGGAGCACCCAGAGGAAACACACACAAGCGTCGGATGAATCTGGAGCATCCAGACGAAACACACATGAGCGTGGGGAATGCTGGAGCACCCAGTGGAAACACACACGTGCGTGGGAGGAATCTAGAGCACCCAGAGGAAACGCACATGAGAGTGGGAGGAGGCTGGAGCTCCCAGAGGAAACACTCACGAGCGTGGGAGAACGCTGGAGCACCCAGAGGAAACACACACGAGCGCGGTAAGAGGCTGGAGCACCCAGAGGAAAGACACACGAGCGTGGGAGGAGGCTGGAGCACCCAGAGGAAATGCACACGAGTGTGGGAGGAGGCTGGAGCACCCAGAGGAAACGCACACGAGCGTGGGAGGAGGCTGGAGCACTCAGAGGAAACGCACACGAGCGTGGGAGCAGGCTGGAGTACCCAGAGGAAACGCATACGAGTGTTGGAGGAGGCTGGAGCACCCAGAGGAATCGCACACAAGCGTGGGATGAATCTGGAGCATCCAGAGGAAACACACATGAGTGTGGGGAACGCTGGAGCACCCAGAGGAAACGCACATGACAGTGGGACGAGGATGGAGCACCCAGGGGAAAAGCACACGAGCGTGAGAGGAGGCTGGAGAACCCAGAGGAAACAAACACGAGTGTGGGAGCAGACTGGAGTACCCAGAGGAAACACACACGAGCGTGAGAGGAATCTCGAGCACCCAGAGGAAATGCACATGAGAGTGGGAGGAGGCTGGAGCTCCCAGAGGAAACACTCACTAGCGTGGGAGGAATCTGGAGCACCCCGAGAAAACACATGAGCGTGGGAGGAGCCTGGAGCACCCAGAGGAGCCACACACGAGCGCGGGAGGAGGCTGGAGCACCCAGAGGAAACGCACACGAGCGTGGGAGGAGGCTGGAGCACCCAGATGAAACGCACATGAGAGTGGAAGGAATCTGGAGCACTCAGAGGAAATACACACAGGAGTGTGGGAGAACGCTGCAGCACCCAGAGGAAACACACACGACCATGGGAGGAGGCTGGAGCACTCAGAGGAAACACACACGAGCGTGGGAGGAGGCTGGATACCCAGAGGAAACACACACAAGCGTCGGATGAATCTGGAGCATCCAGAGGAAACACACATGAGCGTGGGGAACGCTGGAGCCCCCAGAGGAAACACACACGTGCGTGGGAGGAATCTAGAGCACCCAGAGGAAACGCACATGAGAGTGGGAGGAGGCTGCAGCTCCCAGAGGAAACACTCACTAGCGTGGGAGAACGCTGGAGCACACAGAGGAAACACACGCGAGCGTGGGAGAACGCTGGAGCACCCAGAGGACACACACACGAGCGTGGGAGAACGCTGGAGCACCCCGAGGAAACACATGAGCGTGGGAGGAGGCTGGAGCACCCAGAAGAAATGCACACGACCGTGGGAGGAGGCTGGAGCACCCGGAGGAAATGCACACGACCGTGGGAGGAGGCTGGAGCACCCAAAGGAAACACACATGAGCGTGGGAGGAGGCTGGATTACCCAGAGGAAACGCACACGAGCGTGGGAGGAGGCTGGAGCACCCAGAGGAAATGCACACGAGTGTGGGAGGAGGGTGGAGCACCCAGAGGAAACGCACACGTGCGTGTGACAACGCTGGAGCACCCAGACGAAACACACACGAGCGTGGGAGAACGCTGGAGCACCCAGAGGAAACATACATGAGTGTGGATGGAGGCTGGAGCACCCAGAGGAAACGCACACGAGCGTGGGAGGAGGCTGGAGCACCCAGAGGAAATGCACACTAGCGTAGGAGGAGGCTGGAGCACCCAGAGGAAACGCATACGAGTGTTGGAGGAGGCTGGAGCACCCAGAGGAATCACACACAAGCGTGGGATGAATCTGGAGCATCCAGAGGAAACACACATGAGCGTGGGGAACGCTGGAGCACCCAGAGGAAACGCACATGACAGTGGGACGAGGATGGAGCACCCAGACGAAATGCACACGAGCGTGAGAGGAGGCTGGAGAACCCAGAGGAAACAAACACGAGTGTGGGAGCAGACTGGATTACCCAGAGGAAACACACACGAGCGTGAGAGGAATCTCGAGCACCCAGAGAAAATGCACATGAGAGTGGGAGGAGGCTGGAGCTCACAGAGGAAACACTCACTAGCGTGGGAGGAATCTGGAGCACCCCAAGAAAACACATGAGCGTGGGAGGAGCATGGAGCACCCAGTGGAAAGACACACGAGCGTGGGAGAACGCTGGAGCACCCCGAGGAAGCACATGAGCGTGGGAGGAGCCTGGAGCACCCAGAGGAAAGACACACGAGCGTGGGAGGAGGCTGGAGCACCCAGAGGAAATGCACACTAGCGTAGGAGGAGGCTGGAGCACCCAGAGGAAATGCACACGACCATGGGAGGAGGCTGGAGCACCCGGAGGAAATGCACACGACCGTGGGAGGAGGCTGGAGCACCCAAAGGAAACACACACGAGCTTGGGAGGAGGCTGGAGCACCCAGAGGAAACGCACAGAAGCGGGGAGGAGGCTGGACCACCCAGAGGAAACGCACACGAGCGTGGGAGGAGGCTGGAGCACCCAGAGGAAATGCACACGAGTGTGGGAGGAGGCTGGAGCACACAGAGGAAACGCACACGACCATGGGAGGAGGCTGGAGCACCCGGAGGAAATGCACACGACCGTGGGAGGAGGCTGGAGCACCCAAAGGAAACACACACGAGCTTGGGAGGAGGCTGGAGCACCCAGAGGAAACGCACAGGAGCGGGGGGAGGAGGCTGGAGCACTCAGAGGAAACGCACACGAGCGTGGGAGCAGGCTGGAGTACCCAGAGGAAACGCATACGAGTGTTGGAGGAGGCTGGAGCACCCAGAGGAATCGCACACAAGCGTGGATGAATCTGGAGCATCCAGAGGAAACACACATGAGTGTGGGGAACGCTGGAGCACCCAGAGGAAACGGACATGACAGTGGGACGAGGATGGAGCACCCAGAGGCAAAGCACACGAGCGTGAGAGTAGGCTGGAGAACCCAGAGGAAGCAAACACGAGTGTGGGAGCAGACTGGAGTACCCAGAGGAAACACACACGAGCGTGAGAGGAATCTCGAGCACCCAGAGGAAAATGCACATGAGAGTGGCAGGAGGCTGGAGCTCCCAGAGGAAACACTCACTAGCGTGGGAGGAATCTGGAGCACCCCGAGAAAACACATGAGCGTGGGAGGAGCCTGGAGCACCCAGAGGAGACACACACGAGCGCGGGAGGAGGCTGGAGCACTCAGAGGAAACACACACGAGCGTGGGAGGGGGGTGGATACCCAGAGGAAACACACACAAGCGTCGGATGAATCTGGAGCATCCAGAGGAAACACACATGAGCGTGGGGAACGCTGGAGCCCTCAGAGGAAACACACACGTGCGTGGGAGGAATCTAGAGCACCCAGAGGAAACGCACATGAGAGTGGGAGGAGGTTGGAGCTCCCAGAGGAAACACTCACTAGCGTGGGAGGAATCTGGAGCACCCAGAAGAAACACACACGAGCGTGGGAGAACGCTGGAGCACACAGAGGAAACACACGCGAGCGTGGGAGAACGCTGGAGCACCCAGAGGACACACACACGAGCGTGGGAGAACGCTGGAGCACCCCGAGGAAACACACACGAGCGTGGGAGAACGTTGGAGCACCCCAAGAAAGCACACACGAGCGTGGGAGGAGGCTGGAGCACCCAGCGGAAAGACACACGAGCGTGGGAGAACGCTGGAGCACCCCGAGGAAACAACATGAGCGTGGGAGGAGCCTGGAGCACCCAGAGGAAAGACACACGAGCGTGGGAGGAGGCTGGAGCACCCAGAGGAAATGCACAGTAGCGTAGGAGGAGGCTGGAGCACCCAGAGGAAATGCACACGACCATGGGAGGAGGCTGGAGCACCCGGAGGGAAATGCACACGGCCGTGGGAGGAGGCTGAGCACCCAAAGGAAACACACACGAGCTTGGGGAGGAGGCTGGAGCACCCAGAGGAAATGCACACGAGTGTGGGAGGAGGCTGGAGCACACAGAGGAAACGCACACGAGCGTGGGAGGAGGCTGGAGCACCCAGAGGAAACGCACACGTGCGTGGGACAACGCTGGAGCACCCAGATGAAACACACACGAGCGTGGGAGAACACTGGAACACCCAGAGGAAACACACACGAGCGTGGGAGGAGGCTGCAGCACCCAGAGGAAACACACACGAGCGTGGGAGAACGTTGGAGCACCCCCAAGAAAACACACACGAGCGTGGGAGGAGGCTGGAGCACCCAGAGGAAACGCATACGAGTCTGGGAGGAGGCTGGAGCACCACAGAGGAATCGCACACGAGCGTGGGACGAGGATGGAGCACCCCAGAGGAAAAGCACACGAGCGTGGGAGGAATCTGGAGCACCCACAGGAAATACACACGACCATGGGAGGAGGCTGGAGCGCTCAGACGAAATACACACTCGCGTGGGAGGAGGCTGGAGCACTCAGAGGAAACACACACGAGGGTGGGAGGAGGCTGGAGCACCCAGAGGAAACACACACGAGCGTGGGAGGAGGCTGGAGCACCCCCGAGGAAACACACATGAGCGTGGGAGGAGGCTGGAGCACCCAGAGGAGACACACACGAGCGCGGGAGGAGGCTGGAGCATCCAGAGCAAACACACATGAGCGTGGGAGGAGGCTGGAGCACCCAGAGGAAACGCACACGAGCGTGGGAGGAGGCTGGAGCACCCAGATGAAACGCACACAAGCGTGGGATGAATCTGGAGCATCCAGAGGAAACACACATGAGCGTGGGGAACGCTGGAACACCCAGAGGAAACGCACTTGAGAGTGGGACGAGGATGGAGCACCCAGAGGAAAAGCACACGAGTGTGAGAGGAGGCTGGAGAAGCCAGAGGAAATACACACGAGCGTGGGAGGAGGCTAGAGCACCCAGAGGAAACGCACACGAGCGTGGGAGGAATATGGAGCACCCAGAGGAAACACACACGACCATGGGAGGAGGCTGGAGCACCCAGAGGAAATACACACTCGCGTGGGAGGAGGATGGAGCACCCAGAGGAAACACACACGAGCGTGGGAGGAGGCTGGAGCACCCAGAGGAAACGCACACGAGCGTGGGAGGAAGCTGGAGCACCCAGAGGAAACGCACACGAGCGTGGGAGGAGGCTGGATACCCAGAGGAAACGCACACAAGCGTCGGATGAATCTGGAGCATCCAGAGGAAACACACATGAGCGTGGGGAACGCTGGAGCCCCCAGAGGAAACACACACGTGCGTGGGAGGAATCTAGAGCACCCAGAGGAAACGCACATGAGAGTGGGAGGAGGCTGGAGCTCCCAGAGGAAACACTCACTAGCGTGGGAGGAATCTGGAGCACCCAGAGGAAACACACACGAGCGTGGGAGAACGCTGGAGCACACAGAGGAAACACACGCGAGCGTGGGAGAATGCTGGAGCACCTAGAGGACACACACACGAGCGTGGGAGAACGCTGGAGCACCCCGAGGAAACACATGAGCGTGGGAGGAGGCTGGAGCACCCAGAAGAAACACACACGAGCGTGGGACAACGCCGGAGCACCGAGAGGAAACACACACTAGCGTAGGAGGAGGCTGGAGCACCCAGAGGAAATGAACACGAAGTGGGAGGAGGATAGAGCACCCAGAGGAAACGCACACGTGCGTGGGACAACGCTGGAGCACCCAGACGAAACGCACACGAGCGTGGGAGGAGGCTGGAGCACCCAGAGGAAACGCACACGAGCTTGGGAGGAGGCTGGAGCATCCAGAGGAAACACACATGAGCGTGGGGAACTCTGGAGCACCCAGAGGAAACGCACATGACAGTGGGACGAGGATGGAGCACCCAGAGAGAAACACACACGAACGTGGGAGAACGCTGGAGCCCCCAGAGGGAAACACACACGTGCGTGGGAGGAGGCTGGAGCACACAGAGGAAACACACACAAGCGTCGGATGAATCTGGAGCATCCAGAGGAAACACACATCAGCGTGGGGAATGCTGGAGCACCCAGTGGAAACACAAACGTGCGTGGGAGGAATCTAGAGCACCCAGAGGAAACGCACATGAGAGTGGGAGGAGGCTGGAGCTCCCAGAGGAAACACTCACTAGCGTTGGAGAACGCTGGAGCACCCAGAGGAAACACACACGAGCGCGGTAAGAGGCTGGAGCACCCAGAGGAAAGACACACGAGCGTGGGAGGAGGCTGGAGCACCCAAAGGAAACGCACACGAGCGTGGGAGGAGGCTGGATACCCAGAGGAAACGCACACAAGCGTCGGATGAATCTGGAGCATCCAGAGGAAACACACATGAGCGTGGGGAACGCTGAAGCACCCAGAGGAAACACACACGTGCGTGGGAGGAATCTAGAGCACCCAGAGGAAACGCACATGAGAGTGGGAGGAGGCTGGAGCTCCCAGAGGAAACACTCACTAGCGTGGAGGAATCTGGAGCACCCAGAGGAAACACACACGAGCGTGGGAGAACGCTGGAGCACCCAGAGGAAACGCAGACCAGCGTAGGAGGAGGCTGGAGCACCCAGAGGAAATGTACATGACCGTGGGAGGAGGCTGGAGCACCCGGAGGAAATGCACACGACCGTGGGAAGAGGCTGGAGCACCCAAAGGAAACACACACGAGCGTGGGAGGAGGCTGGAGCACCCAGAGGAAACGCACAGGAGCGGGGGAGGAGGCTGGAGCACCGAGAGGAAACGCACACGAGCGTGGGAGGAGGCTGGAGCACCCAGAGGAAATGCACACGAGTCTGGGAGGAGGCTGGAGCACCCAGAGGAAACGCACACGAGCGTGGGAGGAGGCTGGAGCACTCAGAGGAAACGCACACGAGCGTGGGAGCAGGCTGGAGTACCCAGAGGAAACGCATACGAGTGTTGGAGGAGGCTGGAGCACCCAGAGGAATCGCACACAAGCGTGGGATGAATCTGGAGCATCCAGAGGAAACACACATGAGTGTGGGGAACGCTGGAGCACCCAGAGGAAACGCACATGACAGTGGGACGAGGATGGAGCACCCAGAGGAAAAGCACACGAGCGTGAGAGGAGGCTGGAGCAACCAAAGGAAACACACACGAGCGTGGGAGGAGGCTAGAGCACCCAGAGGCAACGCACACGAGTGTGGGAGGAGGCTGGAGCACCCGGAGGAAACGCACACGAGCGTGGGAGGAGGCTGGAGCACCCAGAGGAAACACTCACTAGCGTGGGAGGAATCTGGAGCATCCAGAGGAAACACACACGAGCGTGGGAGGAGGCTGGAGCACCCAGAGGAAACACACACGAGCGTGGGAGAACGCTGGAGCACCCAGAGGAAACACACACTAGCGTAGGAGGAGGCTCTAGCACCCAGAGGAAACGCACACGAGCGTGGGAGGAGGCTGGAGCACCCAGATGAAACGCACACAAGCGTGGGAGGAATCTGGAGCACCCACAGGAAATACAGACGACCATGGGAGGAGGCTGGAGCGCTCAGAGGAAATACACACTCGCGTGGGAGGAGGCTGGAGCACTCAGAGGAAACACACACGAGGGTGGGAGGAGGCTGGAGCACCCAGAGGAAACACACACGAGCGTGGGAGGAGGCTGGAGCACCCCGAGGAAACACACATGAGCGTGGGAGGAGGCTGGAGCACCCAGAGGAGACACACACGAGCGCGGGAGGAGGCTGGAGCATCCAGAGCAAACACACATGAGCGTGGGAGGAGGCTGGAGCACCCAGAGGAAACGCACACGAGCGTGGGAGGAGGCTGGAGCACCCAGATGAAACGCACACAAGCGTGGGATGAATCTGGAGCATCCAGAGGAAACACACATGAGCGTGGGGAACGCTGGAGCACCCAGAGGAAACGCACATGAGAGTGGGACGAGGATGGAGCACCCAGAGGAAAAGCACACGAGCGTGAGAGGAGGCTGGAGAAGCCAGAGGAAATGCACACGAGCGTGGGAGGAGGCTAGAGCACCCAGAGGAAACGCACACGAGCGTGGGAGGAGGCTGGAGCACTCAGAGGAAATACACACTCGCGTGGGAGGAGGCTGGAGCACCCAGAGGAAACACACACGAGCGTGAGAGGAATCTCGAGCACCCAGAGGAAATGCACATGAGAGTGGGAACATTCTGGAGCACCCAGAGGAAACACACACGAGCGTTGGAGAACGCTGGAGCTCCCAGAGGAAACACACATGAGCGTGGGAGGAGGCTGGAGCACCCAAAGGAAACATACACGAGCGTGGGATTAATCTGGAGCATCCAGAGGAAACGCACATGACAGTGGGACGAGGATGGAGCACCCAGACGAAATGCACACGAGCGTGAGAGGAGGCTGGAGAACCCAGAGGAAACAAACACGAGTGTGGGAGCAGACTGGATTACCCAGAGGAAACACACACGAGCGTGAGAGGAATCTCGAGCACCCAGAGAAAATGCACATGAGAGTGGGAGGAGGCTGGAGCTCACAGAGGAAACACTCACTAGCGTGGGAGGAATCTGGAGCACCCCAAGAAAACACATGAGCGTGGGAGGAGCATGGAGCACCCAGTGGAAAGACACACGAGCGTGGGAGAACGCTGGAGCACCCCGAGGAAGCACATGAGCGTGGGAGGAGCCTGGAGCACCCAGAGGAAAGACACACGAGCGTGGGAGGAGGCTGGAGCACCCAGAGGAAATGCACACTAGCGTAGGAGGAGGCTGGAGCACCCAGAGGAAATGCACACGACCATGGGAGGAGGCTGGAGCACCCGGAGGAAATGCACACGACCGTGGGAGGAGGCTGGAGCACCCAAAGGAAACACACACGAGCTTGGGAGGAGGCTGGAGCACCCAGAGGAAACGCACAGAAGCGGGGGAGGAGGCTGGACCACCCAGAGGAAACGCACACGAGCGTGGGAGGAGGCTGGAGCACCCAGAGGAAATGCACACGAGTGTGGGAGGAGGCTGGAGCACACAGAGGAAACGCACACGACCATGGGAGGAGGCTGGAGCACCCGGAGGAAATGCACACGACCGTGGGAGGAGGCTGGAGCACCCAAAGGAAACACACACGAGCTTGGGAGGAGGCTGGAGCACCCAGAGGAAACGCACAGGAGCGGGGGAGGAGGCTGGAGCACTCAGAGGAAACGCACACGAGCGTGGGAGCAGGCTGGAGTACCCAGAGGAAACGCATACGAGTGTTGGAGGAGGCTGGAGCACCCAGAGGAATCGCACACAAGCGTGGGATGAATCTGGAGCATCCAGAGGAAACACACATGAGTGTGGGGAACGCTGGAGCACCCAGAGGAAACGGACATGACAGTGGGACGAGGATGGAGCACCCAGAGGCAAAGCACACGAGCGTGAGAGGAGGCTGGAGAACCCAGAGGAAGCAAACACGAGTGTGGGAGCAGACTGGAGTACCCAGAGGAAACACACACGAGCGTGAGAGGAATCTCGAGCACCCAGAGGAAATGCACATGAGAGTGGCAGGAGGCTGGAGCTCCCAGAGGAAACACTCACTAGCGTGGGAGGAATCTGGAGCACCCCGAGAAAACACATGAGCGTGGGAGGAGCCTGGAGCACCCAGAGGAGACACACACGAGCGCGGGAGGAGGCTGGAGCACTCAGAGGAAACACACACGAGCGTGGGAGGGGGGTGGATACCCAGAGGAAACACACACAAGCGTCGGATGAATCTGGAGCATCCAGAGGAAACACACATCAGCGTGGGGAACGCTGGAGCCCTCAGAGGAAACACACACGTGCGTGGGAGGAATCTAGAGCACCCAGAGGAAACGCACATGAGAGTGGGAGGAGGTTGGAGCTCCCAGAGGAAACACTCACTAGCGTGGGAGGAATCTGGAGCACCCAGAAGAAACACACACGAGCGTGGGAGAACGCTGGAGCACACAGAGGAAACACACGCGAGCGTGGGAGAACGCTGGAGCACCCAGAGGACACACACACGAGCGTGGGAGAAGGCTGGAGCACCCCGAGGAAACACACACGAGCGTGGGAGAACGTTGGAGCACCCCAAGAAAGCACACACGAGCGTGGGAGGAGGCTGGAGCACCCAGCGGAAAGACACACGAGCGTGGGAGAACGCTGGAGCACCCCGAGGAAACACATGAGCGTGGGAGGAGCCTGGAGCACCCAGAGGAAAGACACACGAGCGTGGGAGGAGGCTGGAGCACCCAGAGGAAATGCACAGTAGCGTAGGAGGAGGCTGGAGCACCCAGAGGAAATGCACACGACCATGGGAGGAGGCTGGAGCACCCGGAGGAAATGCACACGGCCGTGGGAGGAGGCTGGAGCACCCAAAGGAAACACACACGAGCTTGGGAGGAGGCTGGAGCACCCAGAGGAAATGCACACGAGTGTGGGAGGAGGCTGGAGCACACAGAGGAAACGCACACGAGCGTGGGAGGAGGCTGGAGCACCCAGAGGAAACGCACACGTGCGTGGGACAACGCTGGAGCACCCAGATGAAACACACACGAGCGTGGGAGAACACTGGAACACCCAGAGGAAACACACACGAGCGTGGGAGGAGGCTGCAGCACCCAGAGGAAACACACACGAGCGTGGGAGAACGTTGGAGCACCCCAAGAAAACACACACGAGCGTGGGAGGAGGCTGGAGCACCCAGAGGAAACGCATACGAGTCTGGGAGGAGGCTGGAGCACACAGAGGAATCGCACACGAGCGTGGGACGAGGATGGAGCACCCAGAGGAAAAGCACACGAGCGTGGGAGGAATCTGGAGCACCCACAGGAAATACACACGACCATGGGAGGAGGCTGGAGCGCTCAGACGAAATACACACTCGCGTGGGAGGAGGCTGGAGCACTCAGAGGAAACACACACGAGGGTGGGAGGAGGCTGGAGCACCCAGAGGAAACACACACGAGCGTGGGAGGAGGCTGGAGCACCCCGAGGAAACACACATGAGCGTGGGAGGAGGCTGGAGCACCCAGAGGAGACACACACGAGCGCGGGAGGAGGCTGGAGCATCCAGAGCAAACACACATGAGCGTGGGAGGAGGCTGGAGCACCCAGAGGAAACGCACACGAGCGTGGGAGGAGGCTGGAGCACCCAGATGAAACGCACACAAGCGTGGGATGAATCTGGAGCATCCAGAGGAAACACACATGAGCGTGGGGAACGCTGGAACACCCAGAGGAAACGCACTTGAGAGTGGGACGAGGATGGAGCACCCAGAGGAAAAGCACACGAGTGTGAGAGGAGGCTGGAGAAGCCAGAGGAAATACACACGAGCGTGGGAGGAGGCTAGAGCACCCAGAGGAAACGCACACGAGCGTGGGAGGAATATGGAGCACCCAGAGGAAACACACACGACCATGGGAGGAGGCTGGAGCACCCAGAGGAAATACACACTCGCGTGGGAGGAGGATGGAGCACCCAGAGGAAACACACACGAGCGTGGGAGGAGGCTGGAGCACCCAGAGGAAACGCACACGAGCGTGGGAGGAAGCTGGAGCACCCAGAGGAAACGCACACGAGCGTGGGAGGAGGCTGGATACCCAGAGGAAACGCACACAAGCGTCGGATGAATCTGGAGCATCCAGAGGAAACACACATGAGCGTGGGGAACGCTGAAGCACCCAGAGGAAACACACACGTGCGTGGGAGGAATCTAGAGCACCCAGAGGAAACGCACATGAGAGTGGGAGGAGGCTGGAGCTCCCAGAGGAAACACTCACTAGCGTGGAGGAATCTGGAGCACCCAGAGGAAACACACACGAGCGTGGGAGAACGCTGGAGCACCCAGAGGAAACGCAGACCAGCGTAGGAGGAGGCTGGAGCACCCAGAGGAAATGTACATGGCCGTGGGAGGAGGCTGGAGCACCCGGAGGAAATGCACACGACCGTGGGAAGAGGCTGGAGCACCCAAAGGAAACACACACGAGCGTGGGAGGAGGCTGGAGCACCCAGAGGAAACGCACAGGAGCGGGGGAGGAGGCTGGAGCACCGAGAGGAAACGCACACGAGCGTGGGAGGAGGCTGGAGCACCCAGAGGAAATGCACACGAGTCTGGGAGGAGGCTGGAGCACCCAGAGGAAACGCACACGAGCGTGGGAGGAGGCTGGAGCACTCAGAGGAAACGCACACGAGCGTGGGAGCAGGCTGGAGTACCCAGAGGAAACGCATACGAGTGTTGGAGGAGGCTGGAGCACCCAGAGGAATCGCACACAAGCGTGGGATGAATCTGGAGCATCCAGAGGAAACACACATGAGTGTGGGGAACGCTGGAGCACCCAGAGGAAACGCACATGACAGTGGGACGAGGATGGAGCACCCAGAGGAAAAGCACACGAGCGTGAGAGGAGGCTGGAGCAACCAAAGGAAACACACACGAGCGTGGGAGGAGGCTAGAGCACCCAGAGGCAACGCACACGAGTGTGGGAGGAGGCTGGAGCACCCGGAGGAAACGCACACGAGCGTGGGAGGAGGCTGGAGCACCCAGAGGAAACACTCACTAGCGTGGGAGGAATCTGGAGCATCCAGAGGAAACACACACGAGCGTGGGAGGAGGCTGGAGCACCCAGAGGAAACACACACGAGCGTGGGAGAACGCTGGAGCACCCAGAGGAAACACACACTAGCGTAGGAGGAGGCTCTAGCACCCAGAGGAAACGCACACGAGCGTGGGAGGAGGCTGGAGCACCCAGATGAAACGCACACAAGCGTGGGAGGAATCTGGAGCACCCACAGGAAATACAGACGACCATGGGAGGAGGCTGGAGCGCTCAGAGGAAATACACACTCGCGTGGGAGGAGGCTGGAGCACTCAGAGGAAACACACACGAGGGTGGGAGGAGGCTGGAGCACCCAGAGGAAACACACACGAGCGTGGGAGGAGGCTGGAGCACCCCGAGGAAACACACATGAGCGTGGGAGGAGGCTGGAGCACCCAGAGGAGACACACACGAGCGCGGGAGGAGGCTGGAGCATCCAGAGCAAACACACATGAGCGTGGGAGGAGGCTGGAGCACCCAGAGGAAACGCACACGAGCGTGGGAGGAGGCTGGAGCACCCAGATGAAACGCACACAAGCGTGGGATGAATCTGGAGCATCCAGAGGAAACACACATGAGCGTGGGGAACGCTGGAGCACCCAGAGGAAACGCACTTGAGAGTGGGACGAGGATGGAGCACCCAGAGGAAAAGCACACGAGTGTGAGAGGAGGCTGGAGAAGCCAGACGAAATGCACACGAGCGTGGGAGGAGGCTAGAGCACCCAGAGGAAACGCACACGAGCGTGGGAGGAGGCTGGAGCACCCAGATGAAACGCACACAAGCGTGGGATGAATCTGGAGCATCCAGAGGAAACACACATGAGCGTGGGGAACGCTGGAGCACCCAGAGGAAACGCACATGAGAGTGGGACGAGGATGGAGCACCCAGAGGAAAAGCACACGAGCGTGAGAGGAGGCTGGAGAAGCCAGAGGAAATGCACACGAGCGTGGGAGGAGGCTAGAGCACCCAGAGAAAACGCACACGAGCGTGGGAGGAGGCTGGAGCACTCAGAGGAAATACACACTCGCGTGGGAGGAGGCTGGAGCACCCAGAGGAAACACACACGAGCGTGAGAGGAATCTCGAGCACCCAGAGGAAATGCACATGAGAGTGGGAACATTCTGGAGCACCCAGAGGAAACACACACGAGCGTTGGAGAACGCTGGAGCTCCCAGAGGAAACACACATGAGCGTGGGAGGAGGCTGGAGCACCCAAAGGAAACATACACGAGCGTGGGATTAATCTGGAGCATCCAGAGGAAACGCACATGACAGTGGGACGAGGATGGAGCACCCAGACGAAATGCACACGAGCGTGAGAGGAGGCTGGAGAACCCAGAGGAAACAAACACGAGTGTGGGAGCAGACTGGATTACCCAGAGGAAACACACACGAGCGTGAGAGGAATCTCGAGCACCCAGAGAAAATGCACATGAGAGTGGGAGGAGGCTGGAGCTCACAGAGGAAACACTCACTAGCGTGGGAGGAATCTGGAGCACCCCAAGAAAACACATGAGCGTGGGAGGAGCATGGAGCACCCAGTGGAAAGACACACGAGCGTGGGAGAACGCTGGAGCACCCCGAGGAAGCACATGAGCGTGGGAGGAGCCTGGAGCACCCAGAGGAAAGACACACGAGCGTGGGAGGAGGCTGGAGCACCCAGAGGAAATGCACACTAGCGTAGGAGGAGTCTGGAGCACCCAGAGGAAATGCACACGACCATGGGAGGAGGCTGGAGCACCCGGAGGAAATGCACACGACCGTGGGAGGAGGCTGGAGCACCCAAAGGAAACACACACGAGCTTGGGAGGAGGCTGGAGCACCCAGAGGAAACGCACAGAAGCGGGGGAGGAGGCTGGACCACCCAGAGGAAACGCACACGAGCGTGGGAGGAGGCTGGAGCACCCAGAGGAAATGCACACGAGTGTGGGAGGAGGCTGGAGCACACAGAGGAAACGCACACGACCATGGGAGGAGGCTGGAGCACCCGGAGGAAATGCACACGACCGTGGGAGGAGGCTGGAGCACCCAAAGGAAACACACACGAGCTTGGGAGGAGGCTGGAGCACCCAGAGGAAACGCACAGGAGCGGGGGAGGAGGCTGGAGCACTCAGAGGAAACGCACACGAGCGTGGGAGCAGGCTGGAGTACCCAGAGGAAACGCATACGAGTGTTGGAGGAGGCTGGAGCACCCAGAGGAATCGCACACAAGCGTGGGATGAATCTGGAGCATCCAGAGGAAACACACATGAGTGTGGGGAACGCTGGAGCACCCAGAGGAAACGGACATGACAGTGGGACGAGGATGGAGCACCCAGAGGCAAAGCACACGAGCGTGAGAGGAGGCTGGAGAACCCAGAGGAAGCAAACACGAGTGTGGGAGCAGACTGGAGTACCCAGAGGAAACACACACGAGCGTGAGAGGAATCTCGAGCACCCAGAGGAAATGCACATGAGAGTGGCAGGAGGCTGGAGCTCCCAGAGGAAACACTCACTAGCGTGGGAGGAATCTGGAGCACCCCGAGAAAACACATGAGCGTGGGAGGAGCCTGGAGCACCCAGAGGAGACACACACGAGCGTGGGAGGGGGGTGGATACCCAGAGGAAACACACACAAGCGTCGGATGAATCTGGAGCATCCAGAGGAAACACACATCAGCGTGGGGAACGCTGGAGCCCTCAGAGGAAACACACACGTGCGTGGGAGGAATCTAGAGCACCCAGAGGAAACGCACATGAGAGTGGGAGGAGGTTGGAGCTCCCAGAGGAAACACTCACTAGCGTGGGAGGAATCTGGAGCACCCAGAAGAAACACACACGAGCGTGGGAGAACGCTGGAGCACACAGAGGAAACACACGCGAGCGTGGGAGAACGCTGGAGCACCCAGAGGACACACACACGAGCGTGGGAGAAGGCTGGAGCACCCCGAGGAAACACACACGAGCGTGGGAGAACGTTGGAGCACCCCAAGAAAGCACACACGAGCGTGGGAGGAGGCTGGAGCACCCAGCGGAAAGACACACGAGCGTGGGAGAACGCTGGAGCACCCCGAGGAAACACATGAGCGTGGGAGGAGCCTGGAGCACCCAGAGGAAAGACACACGAGCGTGGGAGGAGGCTGGAGCACCCAGAGGAAATGCACAGTAGCGTAGGAGGAGGCTGGAGCACCCAGAGGAAATGCACACGACCATGGGAGGAGGCTGGAGCACCCGGAGGAAATGCACACGGCCGTGGGAGGAGGCTGGAGCACCCAAAGGAAACACACACGAGCTTGGGAGGAGGCTGGAGCACCCAGAGGAAATGCACACGAGTGTGGGAGGAGGCTGGAGCACACAGAGGAAACGCACACGAGCGTGGGAGGAGGCTGGAGCACCCAGAGGAAACGCACACGTGCGTGGGACAACGCTGGAGCACCCAGATGAAACACACACGAGCGTGGGAGAACACTGGAACACCCAGAGGAAACACACACGAGCGTGGGAGGAGGCTGCAGCACCCAGAGGAAACACACACGAGCGTGGGAGAACGTTGGAGCACCCCAAGAAAACACACACGAGCGTGGGAGGAGGCTGGAGCACCCAGAGGAAACGCATACGAGTCTGGGAGGAGGCTGGAGCACACAGAGGAATCGCACACGAGCGTGGGACGAGGATGGAGCACCCAGAGGAAAAGCACACGAGCGTGGGAGGAATCTGGAGCACCCACAGGAAATACACACGACCATGGGAGGAGGCTGGAGCGCTCAGACGAAATACACACTCGCGTGGGAGGAGGCTGGAGCACTCAGAGGAAACACACACGAGGGTGGGAGGAGGCTGGAGCACCCAGAGGAAACACACACGAGCGTGGGAGGAGGCTGGAGCACCCCGAGGAAACACACATGAGCGTGGGAGGAGGCTGGAGCACCCAGAGGAGACACACACGAGCGCGGGAGGAGGCTGGAGCATCCAGAGCAAACACACATGAGCGTGGGAGGAGGCTGGAGCACCCAGAGGAAACGCACACGAGCGTGGGAGGAGGCTGGAGCACCCAGATGAAACGCACACAAGCGTGGGATGAATCTGGAGCATCCAGAGGAAACACACATGAGCGTGGGGAACGCTGGAACACCCAGAGGAAACGCACTTGAGAGTGGGACGAGGATGGAGCACCCAGAGGAAAAGCACACGAGTGTGAGAGGAGGCTGGAGAAGCCAGAGGAAATACACACGAGCGTGGGAGGAGGCTAGAGCACCCAGAGGAAACGCACACGAGCGTGGGAGGAATATGGAGCACCCAGAGGAAACACACACGACCATGGGAGGAGGCTGGAGCACCCAGAGGAAATACACACTCGCGTGGGAGGAGGATGGAGCACCCAGAGGAAACACACACGAGCGTGGGAGGAGGCTGGAGCACCCAGAGGAAACGCACACGAGCGTGGGAGGAAGCTGGAGCACCCAGAGGAAACGCACACGAGCGTGGGAGGAGGCTGGATACCCAGAGGAAACGCACACAAGCGTCGGATGAATCTGGAGCATCCAGAGGAAACACACATGAGCGTGGGGAACGCTGGAGCCCCCAGAGGAAACACACACGTGCGTGGGAGGAATCTAGAGCACCCAGAGGAAACGCACATGAGAGTGGGAGGAGGCTGGAGCTCCCAGAGGAAACACTCACTAGCGTGGGAGGAATCTGGAGCACCCAGAGGAAACACACACGAGCGTGGGAGAACGCTGGAGCACACAGAGGAAACACACGCGAGCGTGGGAGAATGCTGGAGCACCTAGAGGACACACACACGAGCGTGGGAGAACGCTGGAGCACCCCGAGGAAACACATGAGCGTGGGAGGAGGCTGGAGCACCCAGAAGAAACACACACGAGCGTGGGACAACGCCGGAGCACCGAGAGGAAACACACACTAGCGTAGGAGGAGGCTGGAGCACCCAGAGGAAATGAACACGAAGTGGGAGGAGGATAGAGCACCCTGAGGAAACGCACACGTGCGTGGGACAACGCTGGAGCACCCAGACGAAACGCACACGAGCGTGGGAGGAGGCTGGAGCACCCAGAGGAAACGCACACGAGCTTGGGAGGAGGCTGGAGCATCCAGAGGAAACACACATGAGCGTGGGGAACTCTGGAGCACCCAGAGGAAACGCACATGACAGTGGGACGAGGATGGAGCACCCAGAGAAAACACACACGAACGTGGGAGAACGCTGGAGCCCCCAGAGGAAACACACACGTGCGTGGGAGGAGGCTGGAGCACACAGAGGAAACACACACAAGCGTCGGATGAATCTGGAGCATCCAGAGGAAACACACATCAGCGTGGGGAATGCTGGAGCACCCAGTGGAAACACAAACGTGCGTGGGAGGAATCTAGAGCACCCAGAGGAAACGCACATGAGAGTGGGAGGAGGCTGGAGCTCCCAGAGGAAACACTCACTAGCGTTGGAGAACGCTGGAGCACCCAGAGGAAACACACACGAGCGCGGTAAGAGGCTGGAGCACCCAGAGGAAAGACACACGAGCGTGGGAGGAGGCTGGAGCACCCAAAGGAAACGCACACGAGCGTGGGAGGAGGCTGGATACCCAGAGGAAACGCACACAAGCGTCGGATGAATCTGGAGCATCCAGAGGAAACACACATGAGCGTGGGGAACGCTGAAGCACCCAGAGGAAACACACACGTGCGTGGGAGGAATCTAGAGCACCCAGAGGAAACGCACATGAGAGTGGGAGGAGGCTGGAGCTCCCAGAGGAAACACTCACTAGCGTGGAGGAATCTGGAGCACCCAGAGGAAACACACACGAGCGTGGGAGAACGCTGGAGCACCCAGAGGAAACGCAGACCAGCGTAGGAGGAGGCTGGAGCACCCAGAGGAAATGTACATGACCGTGGGAGGAGGCTGGAGCACCCGGAGGAAATGCACACGACCGTGGGAAGAGGCTGGAGCACCCAAAGGAAACACACACGAGCGTGGGAGGAGGCTGGAGCACCCAGAGGAAACGCACAGGAGCGGGGGAGGAGGCTGGAGCACCGAGAGGAAACGCACACGAGCGTGGGAGGAGGCTGGAGCACCCAGAGGAAATGCACACGAGTCTGGGAGGAGGCTGGAGCACCCAGAGGAAACGCACACGAGCGTGGGAGGAGGCTGGAGCACTCAGAGGAAACGCACACGAGCGTGGGAGCAGGCTGGAGTACCCAGAGGAAACGCATACGAGTGTTGGAGGAGGCTGGAGCACCCAGAGGAATCGCACACAAGCGTGGGATGAATCTGGAGCATCCAGAGGAAACACACATGAGTGTGGGGAACGCTGGAGCACCCAGAGGAAACGCACATGACAGTGGGACGAGGATGGAGCACCCAGAGGAAAAGCACACGAGCGTGAGAGGAGGCTGGAGCAACCAAAGGAAACACACACGAGCGTGGGAGGAGGCTAGAGCACCCAGAGGCAACGCACACGAGTGTGGGAGGAGGCTGGAGCACCCGGAGGAAACGCACACGAGCGTGGGAGGAGGCTGGAGCACCCAGAGGAAACACTCACTAGCGTGGGAGGAATCTGGAGCATCCAGAGGAAACACACACGAGCGTGGGAGGAGGCTGGAGCACCCAGAGGAAACACACACGAGCGTGGGAGAACGCTGGAGCACCCAGAGGAAACACACACTAGCGTAGGAGGAGGCTCTAGCACCCAGAGGAAACGCACACGAGCGTGGGAGGAGGCTGGAGCACCCAGATGAAACGCACACAAGCGTGGGAGGAATCTGGAGCACCCACAGGAAATACAGACGACCATGGGAGGAGGCTGGAGCGCTCAGAGGAAATACACACTCGCGTGGGAGGAGGCTGGAGCACTCAGAGGAAACACACACGAGGGTGGGAGGAGGCTGGAGCACCCAGAGGAAACACACACGAGCGTGGGAGGAGGCTGGAGCACCCCGAGGAAACACACATGAGCGTGGGAGGAGGCTGGAGCACCCAGAGGAGACACACACGAGCGCGGGAGGAGGCTGGAGCATCCAGAGCAAACACACATGAGCGTGGGAGGAGGCTGGAGCACCCAGAGGAAACGCACACGAGCGTGGGAGGAGGCTGGAGCACCCAGATGAAACGCACACAAGCGTGGGATGAATCTGGAGCATCCAGAGGAAACACACATGAGCGTGGGGAACGCTGGAGCACCCAGAGGAAACGCACTTGAGAGTGGGACGAGGATGGAGCACCCAGAGGAAAAGCACACGAGTGTGAGAGGAGGCTGGAGAAGCCAGACGAAATGCACACGAGCGTGGGAGGAGGCTAGAGCACCCAGAGGAAACGCACACGAGCGTGGGAGGAGGCTGGAGCACCCAGATGAAACGCACACAAGCGTGGGATGAATCTGGAGCATCCAGAGGAAACACACATGAGCGTGGGGAACGCTGGAGCACCCAGAGGAAACGCACATGAGAGTGGGACGAGGATGGAGCACCCAGAGGAAAAGCACACGAGCGTGAGAGGAGGCTGGAGAAGCCAGAGGAAATGCACACGAGCGTGGGAGGAGGCTAGAGCACCCAGAGGAAACGCACACGACCATGGGAGGAGGCTGGAGCACTGAGAGGAAATACACACAGGGGCGTGGGAGAACGCTGGAGCACCCAGACGAAACACACACGAACGTGGGAGAACGCTGGAGCCCCCAGAGGAAACACACACGTGCGTGGGAGGGGGCTGGATCACCCAGAGGAAACACACACAAGCGTCGGATGAATCTGGAGCATCCAGACGAAACACACATGAGCGTGGGGAATGCTGGAGCACCCAGTGGAAACACACACGTGCGTGGGAGGAATCTAGAGCACCCAGAGGAAACGCACATGAGAGTGGGAGGAGGCTGGAGCTCCCAGAGGAAACACTCACTAGCGTGGGAGGAATCTGGAGCACCCAGAGGAAACACTCACGAGCGTGGGAGAACGCTGGAGCACCCAGAGGAAACACACACGAGCGCGGTAAGAGGCTGGAGCACCCAGAGGAAAGACACACGAGCGTGGGAGGAGGCTGGAGCACCCAGAGGAAATGCACACGAGTGTGGGAGGAGGCTGGAGCACCCAGAGGAAACGCACACGAGCGTGGGAGGAGGCTGGAGCACTCAGAGGAAACGCACACGAGCGTGGGAGCAGGCTGGAGTACCCAGAGGAAACGCATACGAGTGTTGGAGGAGGCTGGAGCACCCAGAGGAATCGCACACAAGCGTGGGATGAATCTGGAGCATCCAGAGGAAACACACATGAGTGTGGGGAACGCTGGAGCACCCAGAGGAAACGCACATGACAGTGGGACGAGGATGGAGCACCCAGAGGAAAAGCACACGAGCGTGAGAGGAGGCTGGAGAACCCAGAGGAAACAAACACGAGTGTGGGAGCAGACTGGAGTACCCAGAGGAAACACACACGAGCGTGAGAGGAATCTCGAGCACCCAGAGGAAATGCACATGAGAGTGGGAGGAGGCTGGAGCTTCCAGAGGAAACACTCACTAGCGTGGGAGGAATCTGGAGCACCCCGAGAAAACACATGAGCGTGGGAGGAGCCTGGAGCACCCAGAGGAGCCACACACGAGCGCGGGAGGAGGCTGGAGCACCCAGAGGAAACGCACACGAGCGTGGGAGGAGGCTGGAGCACCCAGATGAAACGCACATGAGAGTGGAAGGAATCTGGAGCACTCAGAGGAAATACACACAGGAGTGTGGGAGAACGCTGCAGCACCCAGAGGAAACACACACGACCATGGGAGGAGGCTGGAGCACTCAGAGGAAACACACACGAGCGTGGGAGGAGGCTGGATACCCAGAGGAAACACACACAAGCGTCGGATGAATCTGGAGCATCCAGAGGAAACACACATGAGCGTGGGGAACGCTGGAGCCCCCAGAGGAAACACACACGTGCGTGGGAGGAATCTAGAGCACCCAGAGGAAACGCACATGAGAGTGGGAGGAGGCTGCAGCTCCCAGAGGAAACACTCACTAGCGTGGGAGAACGCTGGAGCACACAGAGGAAACACACGCGAGCGTGGGAGAACGCTGGAGCACCCAGAGGACACACACACGAGCGTGGGAGAACGTTGGAGCACCCCGAGGAAACACATGAGCGTGGGAGGAGGCTGGAGCACCCAGAAGAAATGCACACGACCGTGGGAGGAGGCTGGAGCACCCGGAGGAAATGCACACGACCGTGGGAGGAGGCTGGAGCACCCAAAGGAAACACACATGAGCGTGGGAGGAGGCTGGATTACCCAGAGGAAACGCACACGAGCGTGGGAGGAGGCTGGAGCACCCAGAGGAAATGCACACGAGTGTGGGAGGAGGGTGGAGCACCCAGAGGAAACGCACACGTGCGTGTGACAACGCTGGAGCACCCAGACGAAACACACACGAGCGTGGGAGAACGCTGCAGCACCCAGAGGAAACATACATGAGTGTGGATGGAGGCTGGAGCACCCAGAGGAAACGCACACGAGCGTGGGAGGAGGCTGGAGCACCCAGAGGAAATGCACACTAGCGTAGAAGGAGGCTGGAGCACCCAGAGGAAACGCATACGAGTGTTGGAGGAGGCTGGAGCACCCAGAGGAATCACACACAAGCGTGGGATGAATCTGGAGCATCCAGAGGAAACACACATGAGCGTGGGGAACGCTGGAGCACCCAGAGGAAACGCACATGACAGTGGGACGAGGATGGAGCACCCAGACGAAATGCACACGAGCGTGAGAGGAGGCTGGAGAACCCAGAGGAAACAAACACGAGTGTGGGAGCAGACTGGATTACCCAGAGGAAACACACACGAGCGTGAGAGGAATCTCGAGCACCCAGAGAAAATGCACATGAGAGTGGGAGGAGGCTGGAGCTCACAGAGGAAACACTCACTAGCGTGGGAGGAATCTGGAGCACCCCAAGAAAACACATGAGCGTGGGAGGAGCATGGAGCACCCAGTGGAAAGACACACGAGCGTGGGAGAACGCTGGAGCACCCCGAGGAAGCACATGAGCGTGGGAGGAGCCTGGAGCACCCAGAGGAAAGACACACGAGCGTGGGAGGAGGCTGGAGCACCCAGAGGAAATGCACACTAGCGTAGGAGGAGGCTGGAGCACCCAGAGGAAATGCACACGACCATGGGAGGAGGCTGGAGCACCCGGAGGAAATGCACACGACCGTGGGAGGAGGCTGGAGCACCCAAAGGAAACACACACGAGCTTGGGAGGAGGCTGGAGCACCCAGAGGAAACGCACAGAAGCGGGGGAGGAGGCTGGACCACCCAGAGGAAACGCACACGAGCGTGGGAGGAGGCTGGAGCACCCAGAGGAAATGCACACGAGTGTGGGAGGAGGCTGGAGCACACAGAGGAAACGCACACGACCATGGGAGGAGGCTGGAGCACCCGGAGGAAATGCACACGACCGTGGGAGGAGGCTGGAGCACCCAAAGGAAACACACACGAGCTTGGGAGGAGGCTGGAGCACCCAGAGGAAACGCACAGGAGCGGGGGAGGAGGCTGGAGCACTCAGAGGAAACGCACACGAGCGTGGGAGCAGGCTGGAGTACCCAGAGGAAACGCATACGAGTGTTGGAGGAGGCTGGAGCACCCAGAGGAATCGCACACAAGCGTGGGATGAATCTGGAGCATCCAGAGGAAACACACATGAGTGTGGGGAACGCTGGAGCACCCAGAGGAAACGGACATGACAGTGGGACGAGGATGGAGCACCCAGAGGCAAAGCACACGAGCGTGAGAGGAGGCTGGAGAACCCAGAGGAAGCAAACACGAGGGTGGGAGGAGGCTGGAGCACCCAGAGGAAACACGCACGAGCGTGGGAGGAGGCTGGAGCACCCCGAGGAAACACACATGAGCGTGGGAGGAGGCTGGAGCACCCAGAGGAGACACACACGAGCGCGGGAGGAGGCTGGAGCATCCAGAGCAAACACACATGTGCGTGGGAGGAGGCTGGAGCACCCAGAGGAAACGCACACGAGCGTGGGAGGAGGCTGGAGCACCCAGATGAAACGCACACAAGCGTGGGATGAATCTGGAGCATCCAGAGGAAACACACATGAGCGTGGGGAACGCTGGAACACCCAGAGGAAACGCACTTGAGAGTGGGACGAGGATGGAGCACCCAGAGGAAAAGCACACGAGTGTGAGAGGAGGCTGGAGAAGCCAGAGGAAATACACACGAGCGTGGGAGGAGGCTAGAGCACCCAGAGGAAACGCACACGAGCGTGGGAGGAATATGGAGCACCCAGAGGAAATACACACTCGCGTGGGAGGAGGATGGAGCACCCAGAGGAAACACACACGAGCGTGGGAGGAGGCTGGAGCACCCAGAGGAAACGCACACGAGCGTGGGAGGAGGCTGGAGCACCCAGAGGAAACGTACACGAGCGTGGGAGGAGGCTGGATACCCAGAGGAAACGCACACAAGCGTCGGATGAATCTGGAGCATCCAGAGGAAACACACATGAGCGTGGGGAACGCTGGAGCCCCCAGAGGAAACACACACGTGCGTGGGAGGAATCTAGAGCACCCAGAGGAAACGCACATGAGAGTGGGAGGAGGCTGGAGCTCCCAGAGGAAACACTCACTAGCGTGGAGGAATCTGGAGCACCCAGAGGAAACACACACGAGCGTGGGAGAACGCTGGAGCACACAGAGGAAACACACGCGAGCGTGACAGAATGCTGGAGCACCTAGAGGACACACACACGAGCGTGGGAGAACGCTGGAGCACCCCGAGGAAACACATGAGCGTGGGAGGAGGCTGGAGCACCCAGAAGAAACACACACGAGCGTGGGACAACGCCGGAGCACCGAGAGGAAACACACACTAGCGTAGGAGGAGGCTGGAGCACCTAGAGGAAATGAACACGAAGTGGGAGGAGGATAGAGCACCCAGAGGAAACGCACACGTGCGTGGGACAACGCTGGAGCACCCAGACGAAACGCACACGAGCGTGGGAGGAGGCTGGAGCACCCAGAGGAAACGCACACGAGCTTGGGAGGAGGCTGGAGCACCCAGAAGAAACGCATACCTGTGTTGGAGGAGGCTGGAGCACCCAGAGGAATCGCACACAAGCGTGGGATGAATCTGGAGCATCCAGAGGAAACACACATGAGCGTGGGGAACTCTGGAGCACCCAGAGGAAACGCACATGACAGTGGGACGAGGATGGAGCACCCAGAGAAAACACAGACGAAAGTGGGAGAACGCTGGAGCCCCCAGAGGAAACACACACGTGCGTGGGAGGAGGCTGGAGCACACAGAGGAAACACACACAAGCGTCGGATGAATCTGGAGCATCCAGAGGAAACACACATCAGCGTGGGGAATGCTGGAGCACCCAGTGGAAACACAAACGTGCGTGGGAGGAATCTAGAGCACCCAGAGGAAACGCACATGAGAGTGGGAGGAGGCTGGAGCTCCCAGAGGAAACACTCACTAGCGTTGGAGAACGCTGGAGCACCCAGAGGAAACACACACGAGCGCGGTAAGAGGCTGGAGCACCCAGAGGAAAGACACACGAGCGTGGGAGGAGGCTGGAGCACCCAAAGGAAACGCACACGAGCGTGGGAGGAGGCTGGATACCCAGAGGAAACGCACACAAGCGTCGGATGAATCTGGAGCATCCAGAGGAAACACACATGAGCGTGGGGAACGCTGAAGCACCCAGAGGAAACACACACGTGCGTGGGAGGAATCTAGAGCACCCAGAGGAAACGCACATGAGAGTGGGAGGAGGCTGGAGCTCCCAGAGGAAACACTCACTAGCGTGGAGGAATCTGGAGCACGCAGAGGAAACACACACGAGCGTGGGAGAACGCTGGAGCACCCAGAGGAAACGCAGAACAGCGTAGGAGGAGGCTGGAGCACCCAGAGGAAATGTACATGACCGTGGGAGGAGGCTGGAGCACCCGGAGGAAATGCACACGACCGTGGGAAGAGGCTGGAGCACCCAAAGGAAACACACACGAGCGTGGGAGGAGGCTGGAGCACCCAGAGGAAACGCACAGGAGCGGGGGAGGAGGCTGGAGCACCGAGAGGAAACGCACACGAGCGTGGGAGGAGGCTGGAGCACCGAGAGGAAATGCACACGAGTGTGGGAGGAGGCTGGAGCACCCAGAGGAAACGCACACGAGCGTGGGAGGAGGCTGGAGCACTCAGAGGAAACGCACACGAGCGTGGGAGCAGGCTGGAGTACCCAGAGGAAACGCATACGAGTGTTGGAGGAGGCTGGAGCACCCAGAGGAATCGCACACAAGCGTGGGATGAATCTGGAGCATCCAGAGGAAACACACATGAGTGTGGGGAACGCTGGAGCACCCAGAGGAAACGCACATGACAGTGGGACGAGGATGGAGCACCCAGAGGAAAAGCACACGAGCGTGAGAGGAGGCTGGAGCAACCAAAGGAAACACACACGAGCGTGGGAGGAGGCTAGAGCACCCAGAGGCAACGCACACGAGTGTGGGAGGAGGCTGGAGCACCCGGAGGAAACGCACACGAGCGTGGGAGGAGGCTGGAGCACCCAGAGGAAACACTCACTAGCGTGGGAGGAATCTGGAGCATCCAGAGGAAACACACACGAGCGTGGGAGGAGGCTGGAGCACCCAGAGGAAACACACACGAGCGTGGGAGAACGCTGGAGCACCCAGAGGAAACACACACTAGCGTAGGAGGAGGCTCTAGCACCCAGAGGAAACGCACACGAGCGTGGGAGGAGGCTGGAGCACACAGATGAAACGCACACAAGCGTGGGAGGAATCTGGAGCACCCACAGGAAATACAGACGACCATGGGAGGAGGCTGGAGCGCTCAGAGGAAATACACACTCGCGTGGGAGGAGGCTGGAGCACTCAGAGGAAACACACACGAGGGTGGGAGGAGGCTGGAGCACCCAGAGGAAACACACACGAGCGTGGGAGGAGGCTGGAGCACCCCGAGGAAACACACATGAGCGTGGGAGGAGGCTGGAGCACCCAGAGGAGACACACACGAGCGCGGGAGGAGGCTGGAGCATCCAGAGCAAACACACATGAGCGTGGGAGGAGGCTGGAGCACCCAGAGGAAACGCACACGAGCGTGGGAGGAGGCTGGAGCACCCAGATGAAACGCACACAAGCGTGGGATGAATCTGGAGCATCCAGAGGAAACACACATGAGCGTGGGGAACGCTGGAGCACCCAGAGGAAACGCACTTGAGAGTGGGACGAGGATGGAGCACCCAGAGGAAAAGCACACGAGTGTGAGAGGAGGCTAGAGCACTCAGAGGAAACACACACGAGGGTGGGAGGAGGCTGGAGCACCCAGAGGAAACACACACGAGCGTGGGAGGAGGCTGGAGCACCCCGAGGAAACACACATGAGCGTGGGAGGAGGCTGGAGCACCCAGAGGAAACGCACACGAGCGTGGGAGGAGGCTGGAGCACCCAGATGAAACGCACACAAGCGTGGGATGAATCTGGAGCATCCAGAGGAAACACACATGAGCGTGGGGAACGCTGGAGCACCCAGAGGAAACGCACTTGAGAGTGGGACGAGGATGGAGCACCCAGAGGAAAAGCACACGAGTGTGAGAGGAGGCTGGAGAAGCCAGAGGAAATGCACACGAGCGTGGGAGGAGGCTAGAGCACCCAGAGGAAACGCACACGAGCGTGGGAGGAATATGGAGCACCCAGAGGAAACACACACGACCATGGGAGGAGGCTGGAGCACCCAGAGGAAATACACACTCGCGTGGGAGGAGGATGGAGCACCCAGAGGAAACACACACGAGCGTGATAGGAGGCTGGAGCACCCAGAGGAAACGCACACGAGCGTGGGAGGAGGCTGGAGCGCTCAGAGGAAACGCACACGAGCGTGGGAGGAGGCTGGATACCCAGAGGAAACGCACACAAGCGTCGGATGAATCTGTAGCATCCAGAGGAAACACACATGAGCGTGGGGAACGCTGGAGCCCCCAGAGGAAACACACACGTGCGTGGGAGGAGGCTGGAGCTCCCAGAGGAAACACTCACTAGCGTGGGAGGAATCTGGAGCACCCAGAGGAAACACACACGAGCGTGGGAGAACGCTGGAGCACACAGAGGAAACACACGCGAGCGTGGGAGAATGCTGGAGCACCTAGAGGACACACACACGAGCGTGGGAGAACGCTGGAGCACCCCGAGGAAACACATGAGCGTGGGAGGAGGCTGGAGCACCCAGAAGAAACACACACGAGCGTGGGACAACGCTGGAGCACCGAGAGGAAACACACACTAGCGTAGGAGGAGGCTGGAGCACCCAGAGGAAATGAACACGAAGTGGGAGGAGGATGGAGCACCCAGAGGAAACGCACACGTGCGTGGGACAACGCTGGAGCACCCAGACGAAACGCACACAAACGTGGGATGAATCTGGAGCATCCAGAGGAAACACACATGAGCGTGGGGAACTCTGGAGCACCCAGAGGAAACGCACATGACAGTGGGACGAGGATGGAGCACCCAGAGGAAACACACACGAACGTGGGAGAACGCTGGAGCCCCCAGAGGAAACACACACGTGCGTGGGAGGAGGCTGGAGCACACAGAGGAAACACACACAAGCGTCGGATGAATCTGGAGCATCCAGAGAAACACACATGAGCGTGGGGAATGCTGGAGCACCCAGTGGAAACACACACGTGCGTGGGAGGAATCTAGAGCACCCAGAGGAAACGCACATGAGAGTGGGAGGAGGCTGGAGCTCCCAGAGGAAACACTCACTAGCGTGGGAGAACGCTGGAGCACCCAGAGGAAACACACACGAGCGCGGTAAGAGTCTGGAGCACCCAGAGGAAAGACACACGAGCGTGGGAGGAGGCTGGAGCACCCAGAGGAAACGCACACGAGCGTGGGAGGAGGCTGGATACCCAGAGGAAACGCACACAAGCGTCGGATGAATCTGGAGCATCCAGAGGAAACACACATGAGCGTGGGGAACGCTGAAGCACCCAGAGGAAACACACACGTGCGTGGGAGGAATCTAGAGCACCCAGACGAAACGCACATGAGAGTGGGAGGAGGCTGGAGCTCCCAGAGGAAACACTCACTAGCGTGGGAGGAATCTGGAGCACCCAGAGGAAACACACACGAGCGTGGGAGAACGCTGGAGCACCCAGAGGAAACGCACACCAGCGTAGGAGGAGGCTGGAGCACCCAGAGGAAATGCACACGACCGTGGGAGGAGGCTGGAGCACCCGGAGGAAATGCACACGACCGTGGGAAGAGGCTGGAGCACCCAAAGGAAACACACACGAGCGTGGGAGGAGGCTGGAGCACCCAGAGGAAACCGCACAGGAGCGGGGGAGGAGGCTGGAGCACCGAGAGGAAACGCACACGAGCGTGGGAGGAGGCTGGAGCACCCAGAGGAAATGCACACGAGCGTGGGAGGAGGCTGGAGCACCCAGAGTTAACGCACACGAGCGTGGGAGGAGGCTGGAGCACTCAGAGGAAACGCACACGAGCGTGGGAGGAGGCTGGAGCACCCAGAGTTAACGCACACGAGCGTGGGAGGAGGCTGGAGCACCCAGAGGAATCGCACACAAGCGTGGGATGAATCTGGAGCATCCAGAGGAAACACACATGAGTGTGGGGAACGCTGGAGCACCCAGAGGAAACGCACATGACAGTGGGACGAGGGTGGAGCACCCAGAGGAAAAGCACACGAGCGTGAGAGGAGGCTGGAGAACCCAGAGGAAACACACACGACCGTGAGAGGAATCTCGAGCACCCAGAGGAAATGCACATGAGAGTGGGAGGAGGCTGGAGCTCCCAGAGGAAACACTCACTGGCGTGGGAGGAATCTGGAGCACCCAGAGGAAACACACATGAGCGTGGGGAACGCTGGAGCACCCAGAGGACACACACACGAGCGTGGGAGAACGCTGGAGCACCCCGAGGAAACACATGAGCGTGGGAGGAGGCTGGAGCACCCAGAAGAAATGCACACGACCGTGGGAGAACGCTGGAGCACACAGAGGATACACACAGGAGCGTGGGAGAACGCTGGAGCACCCAGAAGAAACATACACGAGCGTGGGAGGAGGCTGGAGCACCCAGAGGAAACACACACGAGCGTGGGAGGAGGCTGAAGCACCCAGAGGAAACACACACGAGCGTGGGAGGAGGCTGGAGCACACAGACGAAACACACACAAGCGTCGGATGAATCTGGAGCATCCAGAGAAACACACATGAGCGTGGGGAATGCTGGAGCACCCAGTGGAAACACACACGTGCGTGGGAGGAATCTAGAACACCCAGAGGAAACGCACATGAGAGTGGGAGGAGGCTGGAGCTCCCAGAGGAAACACTCACTAGCGTTGGAGAACGCTGGAGCACCCAGAGGAAACACACACGAGCGCGGTAAGAGGCTGGAGCACCCAGAGGGAAGACACACGAGCGTGGGAGGAGGCTGGAGCACCCAAAGGAAACGCACACGAGCGTGGGAGGAGGCTGGATACCCAGAGGAAACGCACACAAGCGTCGGATGAATCTGGAGCATCCAGAGGAAACACACATGAGCGTGGGGAACGCTGAAGCACCCAGAGGAAACACACACGTGCGTGGGAGGAATCTAGAGCACCCAGAGGAAACGCACATGAGAGTGGGAGGAGGCTGGAGCTCCCAGAGGAAACACTCACCAGCGTGGAGGAATCTGGAGCACCCAGAGGAAACACACACGAGCGTGGGAGAACGCTGGAGCACCCAGAGGAAACGCAGACCAGCGTAGGAGGAGGCTGGAGCACCCAGAGGAAATGCACATGACCGTGGGAGGAGGCTGGAGCACCCGGAGGAAATGCACACGACCGTGGGAAGAGGCTGGAGCACCCAAAGGAAACACACACGAGCGTGGGAGGAGGCTGGAGCACCCAGAGGAAACGCACAGGAGCGGGGGAGGAGGCTGGAGCACCGAGAGGAAACGCACACGAGCGTGGGAGGAGGCTGGAGCACCCAGAGGAAATGCACACGCGTGTGGGAGGAGGCTGGAGCACCCAGAGGAAACGCACACGAGCGTGGGAGGAGGCTGGAGCGCTCAGAGGAAACGCACACGAGCGTGGGAGGAGGCTGGATACCCAGAGGAAACGTACACAAGCGTCGGATGAATCTGGAGCATCCAGAGGAAACACACATGAGCGTGGGGAACGCTGGAGCCCCCAGAGGAAACACACACGTGCGTGGGAGGAGGCTGGAGCTCCGAGAGGAAACACTCACTAGCGTGGGAGGAATCTGGAGCACCCAGAGGAAACACACACGAGCGTGGGAGAACGCTGGAGCACACAGAGGAAACACACGCGAGCGTGGGAGAATGCTGGAGCACCTAGAGGACACACACACGAGCGTGGGAGAACGCTGGAGCACCCCGAGGAAACACATGAGCGTGGGAGGAGGCTGGAGCACCCAGAAGAAACACACACGAGCGTGGGACAACGCTGGAGCACCGAGAGGAAACACACACTAGCGTAGGAGGAGGCTGGAGCACCCAGAGGAAATGAACACGAAGTGGGAGGAGGATGGAGCACCCAGAGGAAACGCACACGTGCGTGGGACAACGCTGGAGCACCCAGACGAAACGCACACAAACGTGGGATGAATCTGGAGCATCCAGAGGAAACACACATGAGCGTGGGGAACTCTGGAGCACCCAGAGGAGACGCACATGACAGTGGGACGAGGATGGAGCACC
>NW_027276858.1:0-34380 GCF_030028105.1 Mobula birostris | reverse complement strand
GGAGTTTCAGGGCATGAGATTCAGGGCATGAGATTCAGGGCATGAGTTTTAGGACAGGAGATTCAGGGCATCAGTTTCAGGGCATGAGTTTCAGGGCATGAGTTTCAGGGCAGGAGTTTCAGGGCATGTAAGTCAGGGCGTGAGTTTCAGGATATGAGATTCATGGCATGAGTTTCAGTGCCGGAGTTTCAGGGCATGAGATTCAGGGCATGAGTTTCAGGGCATGAGATTCAGGGCAGGTATTTCAGGGCATGTAATTCAGGGCATGAGTTTCAGGGCGGGAGTTTCAGTGCATGTAATTCAGGACGTGAGCTTCAGGATATGTGATTCTTGGCATGAGTTTCAGTGCAGGAGTTTCAGGGCATGAGATTCAGGGCATGAGTTTCAGGGCATGAGTTTCAGTGCATGAGTTTCAGTGCGGGAGTTTCAGGGCATGAGATTCAGGGCATGAGTTTCAGGGCATGAGATTCAGTGCAGGTATTTCAGGGCATGTAATTCAGGGCATGAGTTTCTGGGCCGATGATTCAGGGCATGAGTTTTAGGGCATGTGATTCAGGGCATGATTTTCAGTGCATGAGTTTCAGGGCAGGAGTTTCAGGGTATGTGATTTAGGGCATGAGTTTCAGGGCATGAGATTCAGGGATTGAGTTTCAGGGCATGAGGTTCAGGGCATGAGTTTCAGGGCATGAGATTCAGGGCATGAGTTTCAGTGCAGGAACTTGAGGGCATGAGATTCAGTGCACGAGTTTCAGAGAATGAGATTCAGGGCATGAGATTCAGGGCATGATTTTCAAGGCAGAAGATTCAGGGCAGGTATTTCAGTGCAGGAGTTTCAGGGCATGAGATTCAGGGCATGAGATTCAGGGCATGAGTTTCAGGGCATGAGATTCAGGGCAGGTATTTCAGGGCATGTAATTCAGGGCATGAGTTTCTGGGCAGATGATTCAGGGCAGGAATTTTAGGGCATGTGATTCAGGGCATGAGTTTCAGTGCATGAGTTTCAGGGCAGTAGTTTCAGGGTATGTGCTTTAGGGCATGAGTTTCAGGGCATGAGATTCAGGGCTTGAGTTTCAGGGCATGAGGTTCAGGGCATGAGTTTCAGGGCATGAGTTTCAGGGCAGGAGTTTTAGGGCATGTGATTCAGGGCATGAGTTTGAGTGCATGAGGTTCAGGGCACGAGTTTCAGGTCATGAGTTTCTGGGCATGAGTTTCAGGGCAGGAGTTTCAGGGCATGTGAATCAGGGCGTGAGTTTCAGGATATGAGATTCATGGCATGAGTTTCAGTGCAGGAGTTTCAGGGCATGAGATTCAGGGCATGAGTTTCAGGGTAGGTGATTCAGGGCAGGAGTTTCAGGACATGAGATTCAGGGCATGAGTTTCACTGCAGGAACTTGAGGTCATGAGATTCAGTGCACGAGTTTCAGAGCGTGAGATTCAGGGCATGAGATTCAGGGCATGAGTTTCAGGGCATGAGTTTCAGGGCATGAGTTTCAGGGTAGGAGATTCAGAGCATGTAATTCAGGGCGTGAGTTTCAGGATATGAGATTCATGGCATGAGTTTCAGTGCAGGAGTTTAGGGGCATGAGATTCAGGGCATGAGTTTCAGGGCATGAGATTCAGGGCAGGTATTTCAGGGCATGTAATTCAGGGCATGAGTTTCTGGGCAGATGATCCAGGGCATGAGTCTTAGGGCATGTGATTCAGGGCATGAGTTTCAGTGCATGAGTTTCAGGGCAGGAGTTTCAGGGTATGTGATTTAGGATATGAGTTTCAGGGCATGAGATTCAGGGCTTGAGTTTCAGGGCATGAGGTTCAGGGCATGAGTTTCAGGGCATGATATTCAGGGCATGAGTTTCAGTGCAGGAACTTGAGGGCATGAGATTCAGTGCACGAGTTTCAGAGCATGAGATTCAGGGCATGAGATTCAGGGCATGATTTTCAAGGCAGGAGATTCAGGACAGGTGTTTCAGTGCAGGAGTTTCAGGGCATGAGATTCAGGGCATGAGATTCAGGGCATGAGTTTCAGGGCATGAGACACAGGGCAGGTATTTCAGGGCATGAGTTTCTGGGCAGATGATTCAGGGCAGGAATTTTAGGGCATGTGATTCAGGGCATGAGTTTCAGTGCATGAGTTTCAGGGCAGTAGTTTCAGGGTATGTGATTTAGGGTATGAGTTTCAGGGCATGAGATTCAGGGCTTGCGTTTCAGGGCATGAGGTTCAGGGCATGAGTTTCAGGGCATGAGTTTCAGGGCAGGAGTTTTAGGGCATGTGATTCAGGGCATGAGTTTGAGTGCATGAGTTTCAGGGCAGGAGTTTCAGGGTATGTGATTTAGTGCATGAGTTTCAGAGCATGAGATTCAGGGCATTATTTTCAGGGCAGTAGATTCAGTGCAGGTATTTCAGTGGAGGAGTTTCAGGGCATGAGATTCAGGGCATCAGATTCAGGTCATGAGTTTTAGGACAGGAGATTCAGGGCATGAGTTTCAGGGCATGAGTTTCAGGGCAGGAGTTTCAGGGCATGTAATTCAGGGCGTGAGTTTCAGGATATGAGATTCATGGCATGAGTTTCAGTGCAGGAGTTTCAGGGCATGAGATTCAGGGCATGAGTTACAGGGCATGAGATTCAGGGCAGGTATTTCAGGGCATGTAATTCAGGGCATGAGTTTCTGGGCAGATGATTCAGGGCAGGAGTTTTAGGGCATGTGATTCAGGGCATGAGTTTCAGTGCATGAGTTTCAGTGCAGGAGTTTCAGGGCATGAGATTCAGGGCATGAGTTTCAGGGCATGAGATTCAGGGCAGGTATTTCAGGGCATGTAATTCAGGGCATGAGTTTCTGGGCAGATGATTCAGGGCATGAGTTTTGGGGCATGTGATTCAGGGCATGAGTTTCAGTGCATGAGTTTCAGGGCAGGAGTTTCAGGGTATGTGATTTAGGGCAAGAGTTTCAGGGCATGAGGTTCAGGGCATGAGTTTCAGGGCATGAGATTCAGGGCATTAGTTTCAGTGCAGGAACTTGAGGGCATGAGATTCAGTGCACGAGTTTTAAAGCATGAGATTCAGGGCTTCATTTTCAGGGCAGGAGATTCAGGGCAGGTGTTTCAGTGCAGGAGTTTCAGGGCACGAGATTCAGGGCATGAGATTCAGGGTATGAGTTTCAGGGCATGAGTTTCAGGGCAGGAGTTTCAAGGCATGAGATTCAGGGCATGAGTTTCAGTGAATGAGTTTGACGGCAGGAGTTTCAGGGCATGAGATTCAGGGCTGGTATTTCAGGGCATGTAATTCAGGACATGAGTTTCTGGGCCGATGATTCAGGGCATGAGTTTCAGGGCATGTGATTCAGGGCATGATTTTCAGTGCATGAGTTTCAGGGCAGGAGTTTCAGGGTATGTGATTTAGGGCATGAGTTTCAGGGCATGAGATTCAGGGCTTGAATTTCAGGGCATGAGGTTCAGGGCATGAGTTTCAGGGCATGAGATTCAGGGCATGAGTTTCAGTGCAGGAACTTGAGGGCCTGAGATTCAGTGCACGAGTTTCAGAGCATGAGATTCAGGGCATGAGATTCAGGGCATGATTTTCAAGGCAGAAGATTCAGGGCAGGTATTTCAGTGCAGGTGTTTCAGGGCATGAGATTCAGGGCATTAGTTTCAGTGCAGGAACTTGAGGGCATGAGATTCAGTGCACGAGTTTTAAAGCATGAGATTCAGGGCTTCATTTTCAGGGCAGGAGATTCAGGGCAGGTGTTTCAGTGCAGGAGTTTCAGGGCACGAGATTCAGGGCATGAGATTCAGGGCATGAGTTTCAGGGCATGAGTTTCAGGGCATGAGTTTCAGGGCAGGAGTTTCAGGGCATGTGATTCAAGGCGTGAGTTTCCGGATATGAGATTCATGGCATGAGTTTCAGTGCAGGTGTTTCAGGGCATGAGATTCAGGGCATGAGTTTCAGTGCATGAGTTTGAGGGCAGGAGTTTCAAGGCATGAGATTCAGGGCATGAGTTTCAGTGAATGAGTTTGAGGGCAGGAGTTTCAGGGCATGAGATTCAGGGCTGGTATTTCAGGGCATGTAATTCAGGACATGAGTTTCTGGGCCGATGATTCAGGGCATGAGTTTTAGGGCATGTGATTCAGGGCATGATTATCAGTGCATGAGTTTCAGGGCAGGAGTTTCAGGGTATGTGATTTAGGGCATGAGTTTCAGGGCATGAGATTCAGGGCTTGAATTTCAGGGCATGAGGTTCAGGGCATGAGTTTCAGGGCATGAGATTCAGGGCATGAGTTTCAGTGCAGGAACTTGAGGGCCTGAGATTCAGTGCACGAGTTTCAGAGCATGAAATTCAGGGCATGAGATTCAGGGCATGATTTTCAAGGCAGAAGATTCAGGGCAGGTATTTCAGTGCAGGTGTTTCAGGGCATGAGATTCAGGGCATGAGATTCAGGGCATGTGTTTCAGGGCATGAGATTCAGGGCAGGTATTTCAGGGCATGTAATTCAGGGCACGAGTTTCTGGGCAGATGATTCAGGGCAGGAATTTTAGGGCATGTGATTCAGGGCATGAGTTTCAGTGCATGAGTTTCAGGGCAGTAGTTTCAGGGTATGTGATTTAGGGCATGAGTTTCAGGGCATGAGATTCAGGGCTTGAGTTTCAGGGCATGAGGTTCAGGGCATGAGTTTCAGGGCATGAGTTTCAGGGCAGGAGTTTTAGGGCATGTGATTCAGGGCATGAGTTTGAGTGCATGAGTTTCAGGGCAGGAGTTTCAGGGTATGTGAGTTAGGGCATGAGATTCCGGGCATGAGATTCAGGGCTTGAGTTTCAGTGCAGGAACTTGAGGGCATGAGATTCAGGGCATGAGTTTCAGAGCATGAGATTCAGGGCATGAGATTCAGGGTATGAGTTTCAGGGCATGAGTTTCAGGGCATGAGTTTCAGGGCAGGAGTTTCAGGGCATGTGATTCAAGGCGTGAGTTTCCGGATATGAGATTCATGGCATGAGTTTCAGTGCAGGTGTTTCAGGGCATGAGATTCAGGGCATGAGTTTCAGTGCATGAGTTTGAGGGCAGGAGTTTCAAGGCATGAGATTCAGGGCATGAGTTTCAGTGAATGAGTTTGACGGCAGGAGTTTCAGGGCATGAGATTCAGGGCTGGTATTTCAGGGCATGTAATTCAGGACATGAGTTTCTGGGCCGATGATTCAGGGCATGAGTTTCAGGGCATGTGATTCAGGACATGATTTTCAGTGCATGAGTTTCAGGGCAGGAGTTTCAGGGTATGTGATTTAGGGCATGAGTTTCAGGGCATGAGATTCAGGGCTTGAATTTCAGGGCATGAGGTTCAGGGCATGAGTTTCAGGGCATGAGATTCAGGGCATGAGTTTCAGTGCAGGAACTTGAGGGCCTGAGATTCAGTGCACGAGTTTCAGAGCATGAGATTCAGGGCATGAGATTCAGGGCATGATTTTCAAGGCAGAAGATTCAGGGCAGGTATTTCAGTGCAGGTGTTTCAGGGCATGAGATTCAGGGCATTAGTTTCAGTGCAGGAACTTGAGGGCATGAGATTCAGTGCACGAGTTTTAAAGCATGAGATTCAGGGCTTCATTTTCAGGGCAGGAGATTCAGGGCAGGTGTTTCAGTGCAGGAGTTTCAGGGCACGAGATTCAGGGCATGAGATTCAGGGCATGAGTTTCAGGGCATGAGTTTCAGGGCATGAGTTTCAGGGCAGGAGTTTCAGGGCATGTGATTCAAGGCGTGAGTTTCCGGATATGAGATTCATGGCATGAGTTTCAGTGCAGGTGTTTCAGGGCATGAGATTCAGGGCATGAGTTTCAGTGCATGAGTTTGAGGGCAGGAGTTTCAAGGCATGAGATTCAGGGCATGAGTTTCAGTGAATGAGTTTGAGGGCAGGAGTTTCAGGGCATGAGATTCAGGGCTGGTATTTCAGGGCATGTAATTCAGGACATGAGTTTCTGGGCCGATGATTCAGGGCATGAGTTTTAGGGCATGTGATTCAGGGCATGATTATCAGTGCATGAGTTTCAGGGCAGGAGTTTCAGGGTATGTGATTTAGGGCATGAGTTTCAGGGCATGAGATTCAGGGCTTGAATTTCAGGGCATGAGGTTCAGGGCATGAGTTTCAGGGCATGAGATTCAGGGCATGAGTTTCAGTGCAGGAACTTGAGGGCCTGAGATTCAGTGCACGAGTTTCAGAGCATGAGATTCAGGGCATGAGATTCAGGGCATGATTTTCAAGGCAGAAGATTCAGGGCAGGTATTTCAGTGCAGGTGTTTCAGGGCATGAGATTCAGGGCATGAGATTCAGGGCATGTGTTTCAGGGCATGAGATTCAGGGCAGGTATTTCAGGGCATGTAATTCAGGGCACGAGTTTCTGGGCAGATGATTCAGGGCAGGAATTTTAGGGCATGTGATTCAGGGCATGAGTTTCAGTGCATGAGTTTCAGGGCAGTAGTTTCAGGGTATGTGATTTAGGGCATGAGTTTCAGGGCATGAGATTCAGGGCTTGAGTTTCAGGGCATGAGGTTCAGGGCATGAGTTTCAGGGCATGAGTTTCAGGGCAGGAGTTTTAGGGCATGTGATTCAGGGCATGAGTTTGAGTGCATGAGTTTCAGGGCAGGAGTTTCAGGGTATGTGAGTTAGGGCATGAGATTCCGGGCATGAGATTCAGGGCTTGAGTTTCAGTGCAGGAACTTGAGGGCATGAGATTCAGGGCATGAGTTTCAGAGCATGAGATTCAGGGCATGAGATTCAGGGCATGATTTTCAGGGCAGGAGATTCAGGGCAGGTGTTTCAGTGCAGGAGTTTCAGGGCATGAGATTGAGGGCATGAGATTCAGGGCATGAGTTTCAGGCCAGGAGATTCAGGGCATGAGTTTCAGGGCATGAGTTTCAGGGCAGGAGTTTCAGGGCATGTGATTCAGGGCGTGAGTTTCAGGATATGAGATTCATGGCATGAGTTTCAGTGCAGGAGTTTCAGGGCATGAGATTCAGGGCATGAGTTTCAGGGTAGGTGATTCAGGGCAGGAGTTTCAGGACATGAGATTCAGGGCATGAGTTTCAGTGCAGGAACTTGAGGTCATGAGATTCAGTGCACGAGTTTCAGAGCGTGAGATTCAGGGCATGAGATTCAGGGCATGAGTTTCAGGGCATGAGATTCAGGGCAGGTATTTCAGGGCATGTAATTCAGGGCATGATTTTCTGGGCAGATGATTCAGGGCAGGAATTTTAGGGCATGTGATTCAGGGCATGAGTTTCAGTGCATGAGTTTCAGGGCAGCAGTTTCAGGGTATGTGATTTAGGTCATGAGTTTCAGGGCATGAGATTCAGGGCTTGAGTTTCAGGGCATGAGGTTCAGGGCATGAGTTTCAGGTCATGAGATTCAGGGCATGAGTTTCAGTGCAGGAACTTGAGGGCATGAGATTCAGGGCATGAGTTTCAGAGCATGAGATTCAGGGCATGAGATTCAGGGCATGATTTTCAGGGCAGGAGATTCAGGGCAGGTGTTTCAGTGCAGGAGTTTCAGGGCATGAGATTCAGGGCATGAGATTCAGGGCTTGAGTTTCAGGGCATGAGGTTCAGGGCATGAGTTTCAGGGCATGAGATTCAGGGCATGAGTTTCAGTGCATGAGTTTCAGGACAGTAGTTTCAGGGTATGTGATTTAGGGCATGAGTTTCAGGGCATGAGATTCAGGGCTTGAGTTTCAGGGCATGAGGTTCAGGGCATTAGTTTCAGGTCATGAGTTTCAGGGCAGGAGATTTAGGGCATGTGATTCAGGGCATGAGTTTGAGTGCAAGACTTTCAGGGCAGGAGTTTCAGGGTATGTGATTTAGGGCATGAGATTCCGGGCATGAGATTCGGGGCTTGAGTTTCAGGGCATGAGGTTCAGGGCATGAGTTTCAGGTCATGAGATTCAGGGCATGAGTTTCAGTGCAGGAACTTGAGGGCATGAGATTCAGGGCATGAGTTTCAGGGCAGGAGTTTCAGGGCATGTGATTCAGGGCGTGAGTTTCAGGATATGAGATTCATGGCATGAGTTTCAGTGCAGGAGTTTCAGGGCATGAGATTCAGGGCATGAGTTTCAGGGTAGGTGATTCAGGGCAGGAGTTTCAGGACATGAGATTCAGGGCATGAGTTTCACTGCAGGAACTTGAGGTCATGAGATTCAGTGCACGAGTTTCAGAGCGTGAGATTCAGGGCATGAGATTCAGGGCATGAGTTTCAGGGCCGGAGATTCAGGGCAGGGGTTTCAGTGCAGGAGTTTCAGGGCATGAGATTCAGGGCATGAGATTTAGGGCATGAGTTTTAGGACAGGAGATTCAGGGCATGAGTTTCAGGGCATGAGTTTCAGGGCATGAGTTTCAGGGCAGGAGTTTCAGGGCATATAATTCAGGGCGTGAGTTTCACGATATGAGATTCATGGCATGAGTTTCAGTGCAGGAGTTTCAGGGCATGAGATTTAGGGCATGAGTTTCAGGGCATGAGATTCGGGGCAGGTATTTCAGGGCATGTAATTCAGGGCATGAGTTTCTGGGCAGATGATTCAGAGCAGGAGTATTAGGGTACGTGATTCAGGGCATGAGTTTCAGTGCATGAGTTTCAGTGCAGGAGTTTCAGGGCATGAGATTCAGGGCATGAGTTTCTGGGCAGATGATTCAGGGCAGGAGTTTTAGGGCATGTGATTCAGGGCATGAGTTTCAGTGCATGAGTTTCAGGGCAGGAGTTTCAGGGTATGTGATTTAGGGCAAGAGTTTCAGGGCATGAGATTCAGGGCTTGAGTTTCAGGGCATGAGGTTCAGGGCATGAGTTTCAGGGAATGAGATTCAGGGCATGAGTTTCAGTGCAGGAACTTGAGGGCATGAGATTCAGTGCACGAGTTTTAGAGCATGAGATTCAGGGCTTCATTTTCAGGGCAGGAGATTCAGGGCAGGTGTTTCAGTGCAGGAGTTTCAGGGCACGAGATTCAGGGCATGAGATTCAGGCCATGAGTTTCAGGGCATGAGTTTCAGGGCATGAGTTTCAGGGCAGGAGTTTCAGGGCATGTGATTCAAGGCTTGAGTTTCCGGATATGAGATTCATGGCATGAGTTTCAGTGCATGAGTTTCAGGGCATGAGTTTGAGGGCAGGAGTTTCAAGGCATGAGATTCAGGGCATGAGTTTCAGTGCATGAGTTTGAGGGCAGGAGTTTCAGGGCATGAGATTCAGGGCATGAGTTTCAGGGCATGATATTCAGGGCAGGTATTTCAGGGCATGTAATTCAGGGCATGAGTTTCTGGGCCGATGATTCAGGGCATGAGTTTTAGGGCATGTGATTCAGGGCATGATTTTCAGTGCATGAGTTTCAGGGCAGGAGTTTCAGGGTATGTGATTTAGGGAATGAGTTTCAGGGCATGAGATTCAGGGCTTGAGTTTCAGGGCATGAGGTTCAGGGCATGAGTTTCAGGGCATGAGATTCAGGGCATGAGTTTCAGTGCAGGAACTTGAGGGCATGAGATTCAGTGCACGAGTTTCAGAGCATGAGATTCAGGGCATGAGATTCAGGGCATGATTTTCAAGGCAGAAGATTCAGGGCAGGTATTTCAGTGCAGGAGTTTCAGGGCATGAGATTCAGGGCATGAGATTCAGGGCATGAGTTTCAGGGCATGAGATTCAGGGCAGGTATTTCAGGGCATGTAATTCAGGGCATGATTTTCTGGGCAGATGATTCAGGGCAGAAATTTTAGGGCATGTGATTCAGGGCATGAGTTTCAGTGCATGAGTTTCAGGGCAGCAGTTTCAGGGTATGTGATTTAGGGCATGAGTTTCAGGGCATGAGATTCAGGGCTTGAGTTTCAGGGCATGAGGTTCAGGGCATGAGTTTCAGGTCATGAGATTCAGGGCATGAGTTTCAGTGCAGGAACTTGAGGGCATGAGATTCAGGGCATGAGTTTCAGAGCATGAGATTCAGGGCATGAGATTCAGGGCATGATTTTCAGGGCAGGAGATTCAGGGCAGGTGTTTCAGTGCAGGAGTTTCAGGGCATGAGATTCAGGGCATGAGATTCAGGGCATGAGTTTCAGGGCATGATATTCAGGGCAGGTATTTCAGGGCATGTAATTCAGGGCATGAGTTCTGGGCCGATGATTCAGGGCATGAGTTTTAGGGCATGTGATTCAGGGCATGATTTTCAGTGCATGAGTTTCAGGGCAGGAGTTTCAGGGTATGTGATTTAGGGCATGAGTTTCAGGGCATGAGATTCAGGGCTTGAGTTTCAGGGCAAGAGGTTCAGGGCATGAGTTTCAGGGCATGAGATTCAGGGCATGAGTTTCAGTGCAGGAACTTGAGGGCATGAGATTCAGTGCTCGAGTTTCAGAGCATGAGATTCAGGGCATGAGATTCAGGGCATGATTTCCAAGGCAGAAGATTCAGGGCAGGTATTTCAGTGCAGGAGTTTCAGGGCATGAGATTCAGGGCATGAGATTCAGGGCATGAGTTTCAGGGCATGAGATTCAGGGCAGGTATTTCAGGGCATGTAATTCAGGGCATGATTTTCTGGGCAGATGATTCAGGGCAGGAATTTTAGGGCATGTGATTCAGGGCATGAGTTTCAGTGCATGAGTTTCAGGACAGTAGTTTCAGGGTATGTGATTTAGGGCATGAGTTTCAGGGCATGAGATTCAGGGCTTGAGTTTCAGGGCATGAGGTTCAGGGCATTAGTTTCAGGTCATGAGTTTCAGGGCAGGAGATTTAGGGCATGTGATTCAGGGCATGAGTTTGAGTGCAAGACTTTCAGGGCAGGAGTTTCAGGGTATGTGATTTAGGGCATGAGATTCCGGGCATGAGATTCAGGGCTTGAGTTTCAGGGCATGAGGTTCAGGGCATGAGTTTCAGGTCATGAGATTCAGGGCATGAGTTTCAGTGCAGGAACTTGAGGGCATGAGATTCAGGGCATGAGTTTCAGGGCAGGAGTTTCAGGGCATGTGATTCAGGGCGTGAGTTTCAGGATATGAGATTCATGGCATGAGTTTCAGTGCAGGAGTTTCAGGGCATGAGATTCAGGGCATGAGTTTCAGGGTAGGTGATTCAGGGCAGGAGTTTCAGGACATGAGATTCAGGGCATGAGTTTCACTGCAGGAACTTGAGGTCATGAGATTCAGTGCACGAGTTTCAGAGCGTGAGATTCAGGGCATGAGATTCAGGGCATGAGTTTCAGGGCCGGAGATTCAGGGCAGGGGTTTCAGTGCAGGAGTTTCAGGGCATGAGATTCAGGGCATGAGATTTAGGGCATGAGTTTTAGACAGGAGATTCAGGGCATGAGTTTCAGGGCATGAGTTTCAGGGCATGAGTTTCAGGGCAGGAGTTTCAGGGCATATAATTCAGGGCGTGAGTTTCACGATATGAGATTCATGGCATGAGTTTCAGTGCAGGAGTTTCAGGGCATGAGATTCAGGGCATGAGTTTCAGGGCATGAGATTCGGGGCAGGTATTTCAGGGCATGTAATTCAGGGCATGAGTTTCTGGGCAGATGATTCAGAGCAGGAGTATTAGGGTACGTGATTCAGGGCATGAGTTTCAGTGCATGAGTTTCAGTGCAGGAGTTTCAGGGCATGAGATTCAGGGCATGAGTTTCAGGGCATGAGATTCAGGGCAGGTATTTCAGGGCATGTAATTCAGGGCATGAGTTTCTGGGCAGATGATTCAGGGCAGGAGTTTTAGGGCATGTGATTCAGGGCATGAATTTCAGTGCATGAGTTTCAGTGCGGGAGTTTCAGGGCATGAGATTCAGGGCATGAGTTTCAGGGCATGAGATTCAGTGCAGGTACTTCAGGGCATGTAATTCAGGGCATGAGTTTCTGGGCAGATGATTCAGGGCAGGAGTTTTAGGGCATGTGATTCAGGGCATGAGTTTCAGTGCATGAGTTTCAGGGCAGGAGTTTCAGGGTATGTGATTTAGGGCAAGAGTTTCAGGGCATGAGATTCAGGGCTTGAGTTTCAGGGCATGAGGTTCAGGGCATGAGTTTCAGGGCATGAGATTCAGGGCATGAGTTTCAGTGTAGGAACTTGAGGGCATGAGATTCAGTGCACGAGTTTTAGAGCATGAGATTCAGGGCTTCATTTTCAGGGCAGGAGATTCAGGGCAGGTGTTTCAGTGCAGGAGTTTCAGGGCACGAGATTCAGGGCATGAGATTCAGGCCATGAGTTTCAGGGCATGAGTTTCAGGGCATGAGTTTCAGGGCAGGAGTTTCAGGGCATGTGATTCAAGGCTTGAGTTTCCGGATATGAGATTCATGGCATGAGTTTCAGTGCATGAGTTTCAGGGCATGAGTTTGAGGGCAGGAGTTTCAAGGCATGAGATTCAGGGCATGAGTTTCAGTGCATGAGGTCCAGGGCATTAGTTTCAGGTCATGAGTTTCAGGGCAGGAGTTTTAGGGCATGTGATTCAGGGCATGAGTTTGAGTGCAAGAGTTTCAGGGCAGGAGTTTCAGGGTATGTGATTTAGGGCATGAGTTTCAGGGCATGAGATTCAGGGCTTGAGTTTCAGGGCATGAGGTTCAGGGCATTAGTTTCAGGTCATGAGTTTCAGGGCAGGAGTTTTAGGGCATGTGATTCAGGGCATGAGTTTGAGTGCAAGAGTTTCAGGGCAGGAGTTTCAGGGTATGTGATTTAGGGCATGAGATTCCGGGCATGAGATTCAGGGCTTGAGTTTCAGGGCATGAGGTTCAGGGCATGAGTTTCAGGTCATGAGATTCAGGGCATGAGTTTCAGTGCAGGAACTTGAGGGCATGAGATTCAGTGCACGAGTTTCAGAGCATGAGATTCAGGGCATGAGATTCAGGGCATGATTTTCAAGGCAGAAGATTCAGGGCAGGTATTTCAGTGCAGGAGTTTCAGGGCATGAGATTCAGGGCATGAGATTCAGGGCATGAGTTTCAGGGCATGAGATTCAGTGCAGGTATTTCAGGGCATGTAATTCAGGGCATGATTTTCTGGGCAGATGATTCAGGGCAGGAATTTTAGGGCATGTGATTCAGGGCATGAGTTTCAGTGCTTGAGTTTCAGGACAGTAGTTTCAGGGTATGTGATTTAGGGCATGAGTTTCAGGGCATGAGATTCAGGGCTTGAGTTTCAGGGCATGAGGTTCAGGGCATTAGTTTCAGGTCATGAGTTTCAGGGCAGGAGTTTTAGGGCATGTGATTCAGGGCATGAGTTTGAGTGCAAGAGTTTCAGGGCAGGAGTTTCAGGGTATGTGATTTAGGGCATGAGATTCCGGGCATGAGATTCAGGGCTTGAGTTTCAGTGCAGGAACTTGAGGGCATGAGATTCAGGGCATGAGTTTCAGAGCATGAGATTCAGGGCATGAGATTCAGGGCATGATTTTCAGGGCAGGAGATTCAGGGCAGGTGTTTCAGTGCAGGAGTTTCAGGGCATGAGATTGAGGGCATGAGATTCAGGGCATGAGTTTCAGGCCAGGAGATTCAGGGCATGAGTTTCAGGGCATGAGTTTCAGGGCAGGAGTTTCAGGGCATGTGATTCAGGGCGTGAGTTTCAGGATATGAGATTCATGGCATGAGTTTCAGTGCAGGAGTTTCAGGGCATGAGATTCAGGGCATGAGTTTCAGGGTAGGTGATTCAGGGCAGGAGTTTCAGGACATGAGATTCAGGGCATGAGTTTCAGTGCAGGAACTTGAGGTCATGAGATTCAGTGCACGAGTTTCAGAGCGTGAGATTCAGGGCATGAGATTCAGGGCATGAGTTTCAGGGCATGAGATTCAGGGCAGGTATTTCAGGGCATGTAATTCAGGGCATGATTTTCTGGGCAGATGATTCAGGGCAGGAATTTTAGGGCATGTGATTCAGGGCATGAGTTTCAGTGCATGAGATTCAGGGCAGCAGTTTCAGGGTATGTGATTTAGGGCATGAGTTTCAGGGCATGAGATTCAGGCTTGAGTTTCAGGGCATGAGGTTCAGGGCATGAGTTTCAGGTCATGAGATTCAGGGCATGAGTTTCAGTGCAGGAACTTGAGGGCATGAGATTCAGGGCATGAGTTTCAGAGCATGAGATTCAGGGCATGAGATTCAGGGCATGATTTTCAGGGCAGGAGATTCAGGGCAGGTGTTTCAGTGCAGGAGTTTCAGGGCATGAGATTCAGGGCATGAGATTCAGGGCTTGAGTTTCAGGGCATGAGGTTCAGGGCATGAGTTTCAGGGCATGAGATTCAGGGCATGAGTTTCAGTGCATGAGTTTCAGGACAGTAGTTTCAGGGTATGTGATTTAGGGCATGAGTTTCAGGGCATGAGATTCAGGGCTTGAGTTTCAGGGCATGAGGTTCAGGGCATTAGTTTCAGGTCATGAGTTTCAGGGCAGGAGATTTAGGGCATGTGATTCAGGGCATGAGTTTCAGGGCAGGAGTTTCAGGGCATGTGATTCAGGGCGTGAGTTTCAGGATATGAGATTCATGGCATGAGTTTCAGTGCAGGAGTTTCAGGGCATGAGATTCAGGGCATGAGTTTCAGGGTAGGTGATTCAGGGCAGGAGTTTCAGGACATGAGATTCAGGGCATGAGTTTCACTGCAGGAACTTGAGGTCATGAGATTCAGTGCACGAGTTCAGAGCGTGAGATTCAGGGCATGAGATTCAGGGCATGAGTTTCAGGGCCGGAGATTCAGGGCAGGGGTTTCAGTGCAGGAGTTTCAGGGCATGAGATTCAGGGCATGAGATTTAGGGCATGAGTTTTAGGACAGGAGATTCAGGGCATGAGTTTCAGGGCATGAGTTTCAGGGCATGAGTTTCAGGGCAGGAGTTTCAGGGCATATAATTCAGGGCGTGAGTTTCACGATATGAGATTCATGGCATGAGTTTCAGTGCAGGAGTTTCAGGGCATGAGATTTAGGGCATGAGTTTCAGGGCATGAGATTCGGGGCAGGTATTTCAGGGCATGTAATTCAGGGCATGAGTTTCTGGGCAGATGATTCAGAGCAGGAGTATTAGGGTACGTGATTCAGGGCATGAGTTTCAGTGCATGAGTTTCAGTGCAGGAGTTTCAGGGCATGAGATTCAGGGCATGAGTTTCTGGGCAGATGATTCAGGGCAGGAGTTTTAGGGCATGTGATTCAGGGCATGAGTTTCAGTGCATGAGTTTCAGGGCAGGAGTTTCAGGGTATGTGATTTAGGGCAAGAGTTTCAGGGCATGAGATTCAGGCTTGAGTTTCAGGGCATGAGGTTCAGGGCATGAGTTTCAGGGAATGAGATTCAGGGCATGAGTTTCAGTGCAGGAACTTGAGGGCATGAGATTCAGTGCACGAGTTTTAGAGCATGAGATTCAGGGCTTCATTTTCAGGGCAGGAGATTCAGGGCAGGTGTTTCAGTGCAGGAGTTTCAGGGCACGAGATTCAGGGCATGAGATTCAGGCCATGAGTTTCAGGGCATGAGTTTCAGGGCATGAGTTTCAGGGCAGGAGTTTCAGGGCATGTGATTCAAGGCTTGAGTTTCCGGATATGAGATTCATGGCATGAGTTTCAGTGCATGAGTTTCAGGGCATGAGTTTGAGGGCAGGAGTTTCAAGGCATGAGATTCAGGGCATGAGTTTCAGTGCATGAGTTTGAGGGCAGGAGTTTCAGGGCATGAGATTCAGGGCATGAGTTTCAGGGCATGATATTCAGGGCAGGTATTTCAGGGCATGTAATTCAGGGCATGAGTTTCTGGGCCGATGATTCAGGGCATGAGTTTTAGGGCATGTGATTCAGGGCATGATTTTCAGTGCATGAGTTTCAGGGCAGGAGTTTCAGGGTATGTGATTTAGGGAATGAGTTTCAGGGCATGAGATTCAGGGCTTGAGTTTCAGGGCATGAGGTTCAGGGCATGAGTTTCAGGGCATGAGATTCAGGGCATGAGTTTCAGTGCAGGAACTTGAGGGCATGAGATTCAGTGCACGAGTTTCAGAGCATGAGATTCAGGGCATGAGATTCAGGGCATGATTTTCAAGGCAGAAGATTCAGGGCAGGTATTTCAGTGCAGGAGTTTCAGGGCATGAGATTCAGGGCATGAGATTCAGGGCATGAGTTTCAGGGCATGAGATTCAGGGCAGGTATTTCAGGGCATGTAATTCAGGGCATGATTTTCTGGGCAGATGATTCAGGGCAGAAATTTTAGGGCATGTGATTCAGGGCATGAGTTTCAGTGCATGAGTTTCAGGGCAGCAGTTTCAGGGTATGTGATTTAGGGCATGAGTTTCAGGGCATGAGATTCAGGGCTTGAGTTTCAGGGCATGAGGTTCAGGGCATGAGTTTCAGGTCATGAGATTCAGGGCATGAGTTTCAGTGCAGGAACTTGAGGGCATGAGATTCAGGGCATGAGTTTCAGAGCATGAGATTCAGGGCATGAGATTCAGGGCATGATTTTCAGGGCAGGAGATTCAGGGCAGGTGTTTCAGTGCAGGAGTTTCAGGGCATGAGATTCAGGGCATGAGATTCAGGGCATGAGTTTCAGGGCATGATATTCAGGGCAGGTATTTCAGGGCATGTAATTCAGGGCATGAGTTCTGGGCCGATGATTCAGGGCATGAGTTTTAGGGCATGTGATTCAGGGCATGATTTTCAGTGCATGAGTTTCAGGGCAGGAGTTTCAGGGTATGTGATTTAGGGCATGAGTTTCAGGGCATGAGATTCAGGGCTTGAGTTTCAGGGCAAGAGGTTCAGGGCATGAGTTTCAGGGCATGAGATTCAGGGCATGAGTTTCAGTGCAGGAACTTGAGGGCATGAGATTCAGTGCTCGAGTTTCAGAGCATGAGATTCAGGGCATGAGATTCAGGGCATGATTTCCAAGGCAGAAGATTCAGGGCAGGTATTTCAGTGCAGGAGTTTCAGGGCATGAGATTCAGGGCATGAGATTCAGGGCATGAGTTTCAGGGCATGAGATTCAGGGCAGGTATTTCAGGGCATGTAATTCAGGGCATGATTTTCTGGGCAGATGATTCAGGGCAGGAATTTTAGGGCATGTGATTCAGGGCATGAGTTTCAGTGCATGAGTTTCAGGACAGTAGTTTCAGGGTATGTGATTTAGGGCATGAGTTTCAGGGCATGAGATTCAGGGCTTGAGTTTCAGGGCATGAGGTTCAGGGCATTAGTTTCAGGTCATGAGTTTCAGGGCAGGAGATTTAGGGCATGTGATTCAGGGCATGAGTTTGAGTGCAAGACTTTCAGGGCAGGAGTTTCAGGGTATGTGATTTAGGGCATGAGATTCCGGGCATGAGATTCAGGGCTTGAGTTTCAGGGCATGAGGTTCAGGGCATGAGTTTCAGGTCATGAGATTCAGGGCATGAGTTTCAGTGCAGGAACTTGAGGGCATGAGATTCAGGGCATGAGTTTCAGGGCAGGAGTTTCAGGGCATGTGATTCAGGGCGTGAGTTTCAGGATATGAGATTCATGGCATGAGTTTCAGTGCAGGAGTTTCAGGGCATGAGATTCAGGGCATGAGTTTCAGGGTAGGTGATTCAGGGCAGGAGTTTCAGGACATGAGATTCAGGGCATGAGTTTCACTGCAGGAACTTGAGGTCATGAGATTCAGTGCACGAGTTTCAGAGCGTGAGATTCAGGGCATGAGATTCAGGGCATGAGTTTCAGGGCCGGAGATTCAGGGCAGGGGTTTCAGTGCAGGAGTTTCAGGGCATGAGATTCAGGGCATGAGATTTAGGGCATGAGTTTTAGACAGGAGATTCAGGGCATGAGTTTCAGGGCATGAGTTTCAGGGCATGAGTTTCAGGGCAGGAGTTTCAGGGCATATAATTCAGGGCGTGAGTTTCACGATATGAGATTCATGGCATGAGTTTCAGTGCAGGAGTTTCAGGGCATGAGATTCAGGGCATGAGTTTCAGGGCATGAGATTCGGGGCAGGTATTTCAGGGCATGTAATTCAGGGCATGAGTTTCTGGGCAGATGATTCAGAGCAGGAGTATTAGGGTACGTGATTCAGGGCATGAGTTTCAGTGCATGAGTTTCAGTGCAGGAGTTTCAGGGCATGAGATTCAGGGCATGAGTTTCAGGGCATGAGATTCAGGGCAGGTATTTCAGGGCATGTAATTCAGGGCATGAGTTTCTGGGCAGATGATTCAGGGCAGGAGTTTTAGGGCATGTGATTCAGGGCATGAATTTCAGTGCATGAGTTTCAGTGCGGGAGTTTCAGGGCATGAGATTCAGGGCATGAGTTTCAGGCATGAGATTCAGTGCAGGTACTTCAGGGCATGTAATTCAGGGCATGAGTTTCTGGGCAGATGATTCAGGGCAGGAGTTTTAGGGCATGTGATTCAGGGCATGAGTTTCAGTGCATGAGTTTCAGGGCAGGAGTTTCAGGGTATGTGATTTAGGGCAAGAGTTTCAGGGCATGAGATTCAGGGCTTGAGTTTCAGGGCATGAGGTTCAGGGCATGAGTTTCAGGGCATGAGATTCAGGGCATGAGTTTCAGTGCAGGAACTTGAGGGCATGAGATTCAGTGCACGAGTTTTAGAGCATGAGATTCAGGGCTTCATTTTCAGGGCAGGAGATTCAGGGCAGGTGTTTCAGTGCAGGAGTTTCAGGGCACGAGATTCAGGGCATGAGATTCAGGCCATGAGTTTCAGGGCATGAGTTTCAGGGCATGAGTTTCAGGGCAGGAGTTTCAGGGCATGTGATTCAAGGCTTGAGTTTCCGGATATGAGATTCATGGCATGAGTTTCAGTGCATGAGTTTCAGGGCATGAGTTTGAGGGCAGGAGTTTCAAGGCATGAGATTCAGGGCATGAGTTTCAGTGCATGAGGTCCAGGGCATTAGTTTCAGGTCATGAGTTTCAGGGCAGGAGTTTTAGGGCATGTGATTCAGGGCATGAGTTTGAGTGCAAGAGTTTCAGGGCAGGAGTTTCAGGGTATGTGATTTAGGGCATGAGTTTCAGGGCATGAGATTCAGGGCTTGAGTTTCAGGGCATGAGGTTCAGGGCATTAGTTTCAGGTCATGAGTTTCAGGGCAGGAGTTTTAGGGCATGTGATTCAGGGCATGAGTTTGAGTGCAAGAGTTTCAGGGCAGGAGTTTCAGGGTATGTGATTTAGGGCATGAGATTCCGGGCATGAGATTCAGGGCTTGAGTTTCAGGGCATGAGGTTCAGGGCATGAGTTTCAGGTCATGAGATTCAGGGCATGAGTTTCAGTGCAGGAACTTGAGGGCATGAGATTCAGTGCACGAGTTTCAGAGCATGAGATTCAGGGCATGAGATTCAGGGCATGATTTTCAAGGCAGAAGATTCAGGGCAGGTATTTCAGTGCAGGAGTTTCAGGGCATGAGATTCAGGGCATGAGATTCAGGGCATGAGTTTCAGGGCATGAGATTCAGTGCAGGTATTTCAGGGCATGTAATTCAGGGCATGATTTTCTGGGCAGATGATTCAGGGCAGGAATTTTAGGGCATGTGATTCAGGGCATGAGTTTCAGTGCTTGAGTTTCAGGACAGTAGTTTCAGGGTATGTGATTTAGGGCATGAGTTTCAGGGCATGAGATTCAGGGCTTGAGTTTCAGGGCATGAGGTTCAGGGCATTAGTTTCAGGTCATGAGTTTCAGGGCAGGAGTTTTAGGGCATGTGATTCAGGGCATGAGTTTGAGTGCAAGAGTTTCAGGGCAGGAGTTTCAGGGTATGTGATTTAGGGCATGAGATTCCGGGCATGAGATTCAGGGCTTGAGTTTCAGGGCATGAGGTTCAGGGCATGAGTTTCAGGTCATGAGATTCAGGGCATGAGTTTCAGTGCAGGAACTTGAGGGCATGAGATTCAGGGCATGAGTTTCAGAGCATGAGATTCAGGGTATGAGATTCAGGGCATCATTTTCAGGGCAGGAGATTCAGGGCAGGTGTTTCAGTGCAGGAGTTTCAGGGCATGAGATTCAGGGCATGAGATTCAGGGCATGAGTTTCAGGACAGGAAATTCAGGGCATGAGTTTCAGGGCATGAGTTTCAGGGCAGGAGTTTCAGGGCATGTGATTCAGGGCGTGAGTTTCAGGATATGAGATTCATGGCATGAGTTTCAGTGCAGGAGTTTCAGGGCATGAGATTCAGGGCATGAGTTTCAGAGCATGAGATTCAGGGCATGAGATTCAGGGCATGATTTTCAGGGCAGGAGATTCAGGGCAGGTGTTTCAGTGCAGGAGTTTCAGGGCATGAGATTCAGGGCATGAGTTTCAGTGCAGGAACTTGAGGGCATGAGATTCAGTGCACGAGTTTTAGAGCATGAGATTCAGGGCTTCATTTTCAGGGCAGGAGATTCAGGGCAGGTGTTTCAGTGCAGGAGTTTCAGGGCACGAGATTCAGGGCATGAGATTCAGGCCATGAGTTTCAGGGCATGAGTTTCAGGGCATGAGTTTCAGGGCAGGAGTTTCAGGGCATGTGATTCAAGGCTTGAGTTTCCGGATATGAGATTCATGGCATGAGTTTCAGTGCATGAGTTTCAGGGCATGAGTTTGAGGGCAGGAGTTTCAAGGCATGAGATTCAGGGCATGAGTTTCAGTGCATGAGGTCCAGGGCATTAGTTTCAGGTCATGAGTTTCAGGGCAGGAGTTTTAGGGCATGTGATTCAGGGCATGAGTTTGAGTGCAAGAGTTTCAGGGCAGGAGTTTCAGGGTATGTGATTTAGGGCATGAGTTTCAGGGCATGAGATTCAGGGCTTGAGTTTCAGGGCATGAGGTTCAGGGCATTAGTTTCAGGTCATGAGTTTCAGGGCAGGAGTTTTAGGGCATGTGATTCAGGGCATGAGTTTGAGTGCAAGAGTTTCAGGGCAGGAGTTTCAGGGTATGTGATTTAGGGCATGAGATTCCGGGCATGAGATTCAGGGCTTGAGTTTCAGGGCATGAGGTTCAGGGCATGAGTTTCAGGTCATGAGATTCAGGGCATGAGTTTCAGTGCAGGAACTTGAGGGCATGAGATTCAGTGCACGAGTTTCAGAGCATGAGATTCAGGGCATGAGATTCAGGGCATGATTTTCAAGGCAGAAGATTCAGGGCAGGTATTTCAGTGCAGGAGTTTCAGGGCATGAGATTCAGGGCATGAGATTCAGGGCATGAGTTTCAGGGCATGAGATTCAGTGCAGGTATTTCAGGGCATGTAATTCAGGGCATGATTTTCTGGGCAGATGATTCAGGGCAGGAATTTTAGGGCATGTGATTCAGGGCATGAGTTTCAGTGCTTGAGTTTCAGGACAGTAGTTTCAGGGTATGTGATTTAGGGCATGAGTTTCAGGGCATGAGATTCAGGGCTTGAGTTTCAGGGCATGAGGTTCAGGGCATTAGTTTCAGGTCATGAGTTTCAGGGCAGGAGTTTTAGGGCATGTGATTCAGGGCATGAGTTTGAGTGCAAGAGTTTCAGGGCAGGAGTTTCAGGGTATGTGATTTAGGGCATGAGATTCCGGGCATGAGATTCAGGGCTTGAGTTTCAGGGCATGAGGTTCAGGGCATGAGTTTCAGGTCATGAGATTCAGGGCATGAGTTTCAGTGCAGGAACTTGAGGGCATGAGATTCAGGGCATGAGTTTCAGAGCAGGAACTTGAGGGCATGAGATTCAGTGCTCGAGTTTCAGAGCATGAGATTCAGGGCATGAGATTCAGGGCATGATTTCCAAGGCAGAAGATTCAGGGCAGGTATTTCAGTGCAGGAGTTTCAGGGCATGAGATTCAGGGCATGAGATTCAGGGCATGAGTTTCAGGGCATGAGATTCAGGGCAGGTATTTCAGGGCATGTAATTCAGGGCATGATTTTCTGGGCAGATGATTCAGGGCAGGAATTTTAGGGCATGTGATTCAGGGCATGAGTTTCAGTGCATGAGTTTCAGGACAGTAGTTTCAGGGTATGTGATTTAGGGCATGAGTTTCAGGGCATGAGATTCAGGGCTTGAGTTTCAGGGCATGAGGTTCAGGGCATTAGTTTCAGGTCATGAGTTTCAGGGCAGGAGATTTAGGGCATGTGATTCAGGGCATGAGTTTGAGTGCAAGACTTTCAGGGCAGGAGTTTCAGGGTATGTGATTTAGGGCATGAGATTCCGGGCATGAGATTCAGGGCTTGAGTTTCAGGGCATGAGGTTCAGGGCATGAGTTTCAGGTCATGAGATTCAGGGCATGAGTTTCAGTGCAGGAACTTGAGGGCATGAGATTCAGGGCATGAGTTTCAGGGCAGGAGTTTCAGGGCATGTGATTCAGGGCGTGAGTTTCAGGATATGAGATTCATGGCATGAGTTTCAGTGCAGGAGTTTCAGGGCATGAGATTCAGGGCATGAGTTTCAGGGTAGGTGATTCAGGGCAGGAGTTTCAGGACATGAGATTCAGGGCATGAGTTTCACTGCAGGAACTTGAGGTCATGAGATTCAGTGCACGAGTTTCAGAGCGTGAGATTCAGGGCATGAGATTCAGGGCATGAGTTTCAGGCCGGAGATTCAGGGCAGGGGTTTCAGTGCAGGAGTTTCAGGGCATGAGATTCAGGGCATGAGATTTAGGGCATGAGTTTTAGACAGGAGATTCAGGGCATGAGTTTCAGGGCATGAGTTTCAGGGCATGAGTTTCAGGGCAGGAGTTTCAGGGCATATAATTCAGGGCGTGAGTTTCACGATATGAGATTCATGGCATGAGTTTCAGTGCAGGAGTTTCAGGGCATGAGATTCAGGGCATGAGTTTCAGGGCATGAGATTCGGGGCAGGTATTTCAGGGCATGTAATTCAGGGCATGAGTTTCTGGGCAGATGATTCAGAGCAGGAGTATTAGGGTACGTGATTCAGGGCATGAGTTTCAGTGCATGAGTTTCAGTGCAGGAGTTTCAGGGCATGAGATTCAGGGCATGAGTTTCAGGGCATGAGATTCAGGGCAGGTATTTCAGGGCATGTAATTCAGGGCATGAGTTTCTGGGCAGATGATTCAGGGCAGGAGTTTTAGGGCATGTGATTCAGGGCATGAATTTCAGTGCATGAGTTTCAGTGCGGGAGTTTCAGGGCATGAGATTCAGGGCATGAGTTTCAGGGCATGAGATTCAGTGCAGGTACTTCAGGGCATGTAATTCAGGGCATGAGTTTCTGGGCAGATGATTCAGGGCAGGAGTTTTAGGGCATGTGATTCAGGGCATGAGTTTCAGTGCATGAGTTTCAGGGCAGGAGTTTCAGGGTATGTGATTTAGGGCAAGAGTTTCAGGGCATGAGATTCAGGGCTTGAGTTTCAGGGCATGAGGTTCAGGGCATGAGTTTCAGGGCATGAGATTCAGGGCATGAGTTTCAGTGCAGGAACTTGAGGGCATGAGATTCAGTGCACGAGTTTTAGAGCATGAGATTCAGGGCTTCATTTTCAGGGCAGGAGATTCAGGGCAGGTGTTTCAGTGCAGGAGTTTCAGGGCACGAGATTCAGGGCATGAGATTCAGGCCATGAGTTTCAGGGCATGAGTTTCAGGGCATGAGTTTCAGGGCAGGAGTTTCAGGGCATGTGATTCAAGGCTTGAGTTTCCGGATATGAGATTCATGGCATGAGTTTCAGTGCATGAGTTTCAGGGCATGAGTTTGAGGGCAGGAGTTTCAAGGCATGAGATTCAGGGCATGAGTTTCAGTGCATGAGGTCCAGGGCATTAGTTTCAGGTCATGAGTTTCAGGGCAGGAGTTTTAGGGCATGTGATTCAGGGCATGAGTTTGAGTGCAAGAGTTTCAGGGCAGGAGTTTCAGGGTATGTGATTTAGGGCATGAGTTTCAGGGCATGAGATTCAGGGCTTGAGTTTCAGGGCATGAGGTTCAGGGCATTAGTTTCAGGTCATGAGTTTCAGGGCAGGAGTTTTAGGGCATGTGATTCAGGGCATGAGTTTGAGTGCAAGAGTTTCAGGGCAGGAGTTTCAGGGTATGTGATTTAGGGCATGAGATTCCGGGCATGAGATTCAGGGCTTGAGTTTCAGGGCATGAGGTTCAGGGCATGAGTTTCAGGTCATGAGATTCAGGGCATGAGTTTCAGTGCAGGAACTTGAGGGCATGAGATTCAGTGCACGAGTTTCAGAGCATGAGATTCAGGGCATGAGATTCAGGGCATGATTTTCAAGGCAGAAGATTCAGGGCAGGTATTTCAGTGCAGGAGTTTCAGGGCATGAGATTCAGGGCATGAGATTCAGGGCATGAGTTTCAGGGCATGAGATTCAGTGCAGGTATTTCAGGGCATGTAATTCAGGGCATGATTTTCTGGGCAGATGATTCAGGGCAGGAATTTTAGGGCATGTGATTCAGGGCATGAGTTTCAGTGCTTGAGTTTCAGGACAGTAGTTTCAGGGTATGTGATTTAGGGCATGAGTTTCAGGGCATGAGATTCAGGGCTTGAGTTTCAGGCATGAGGTTCAGGGCATTAGTTTCAGGTCATGAGTTTCAGGGCAGGAGTTTTAGGGCATGTGATTCAGGGCATGAGTTTGAGTGCAAGAGTTTCAGGGCAGGAGTTTCAGGGTATGTGATTTAGGGCATGAGATTCCGGGCATGAGATTCAGGGCTTGAGTTTCAGGGCATGAGGTTCAGGGCATGAGTTTCAGGTCATGAGATTCAGGGCATGAGTTTCAGTGCAGGAACTTGAGGGCATGAGATTCAGGGCATGAGTTTCAGAGCATGAGATTCAGGGTATGAGATTCAGGGCATCATTTTCAGGGCAGGAGATTCAGGGCAGGTGTTTCAGTGCAGGAGTTTCAGGCATGAGATTCAGGGCATGAGATTCAGGGCATGAGTTTCAGGACAGGAAATTCAGGGCATGAGTTTCAGGGCATGAGTTTCAGGGCAGGAGTTTCAGGGCATGTGATTCAGGGCGTGAGTTTCAGGATATGAGATTCATGGCATGAGTTTCAGTGCAGGAGTTTCAGGGCATGAGATTCAGGGCATGAGTTTCAGAGCATGAGATTCAGGCATGAGATTCAGGGCATGATTTTCAGGGCAGGAGATTCAGGGCAGGTGTTTCAGTGCAGGAGTTTCAGGGCATGAGATTCAGGGCATGAGTTTCAGTGCAGGAACTTGAGGGCATGAGATTCAGTGCACGAGTTTTAGAGCATGAGATTCAGGGCTTCATTTTCAGGGCAGGAGATTCAGGGCAGGTGTTTCAGTGCAGGAGTTTCAGGGCACGAGATTCAGGGCATGAGATTCAGGCCATGAGTTTCAGGGCATGAGTTTCAGGCATGAGTTTCAGGGCAGGAGTTTCAGGGCATGTGATTCAAGGCTTGAGTTTCCGGATATGAGATTCATGGCATGAGTTTCAGTGCATGAGTTTCAGGGCATGAGTTTGAGGGCAGGAGTTTCAAGGCATGAGATTCAGGGCATGAGTTTCAGTGCATGAGGTCCAGGGCATTAGTTTCAGGTCATGAGTTTCAGGGCAGGAGTTTTAGGGCATGTGATTCAGGGCATGAGTTTGAGTGCAAGAGTTTCAGGGCAGGAGTTTCAGGGTATGTGATTTAGGGCATGAGTTTCAGGGCATGAGATTCAGGGCTTGAGTTTCAGGGCATGAGGTTCAGGGCATTAGTTTCAGGTCATGAGTTTCAGGGCAGGAGTTTAGGGCATGTGATTCAGGGCATGAGTTTGAGTGCAAGAGTTTCAGGGCAGGAGTTTCAGGGTATGTGATTTAGGGCATGAGATTCCGGGCATGAGATTCAGGGCTTGAGTTTCAGGGCATGAGGTTCAGGGCATGAGTTTCAGGTCATGAGATTCAGGGCATGAGTTTCAGTGCAGGAACTTGAGGGCATGAGATTCAGTGCACGAGTTTCAGAGCATGAGATTCAGGGCATGAGATTCAGGGCATGATTTTCAAGGCAGAAGATTCAGGGCAGGTATTTCAGTGCAGGAGTTTCAGGGCATGAGATTCAGGGCATGAGATTCAGGGCATGAGTTTCAGGGCATGTGATTCAGTGCAGGTATTTCAGGGCATGTAATTCAGGGCATGATTTTCTGGGCAGATGATTCAGGGCAGGAATTTTAGGGCATGTGATTCAGGGCATGAGTTTCAGTGCTTGAGTTTCAGGACAGTAGTTTCAGGGTATGTGATTTAGGGCATGAGTTTCAGGGCATGAGATTCAGGGCTTGAGTTTCAGGGCATGAGGTTCAGGGCATTAGTTTCAGGTCATGAGTTTCAGGGCAGGAGTTTTAGGGCATGTGATTCAGGGCATGAGTTTGAGTGCAAGAGTTTCAGGGCAGGAGTTTCAGGGTATGTGATTTAGGGCATGAGATTCCGGGCATGAGATTCAGGGCTTGAGTTTCAGGGCATGAGGTTCAGGGTATGAGTTTCAGGTCATGAGATTCAGGGCATGAGTTTCAGTGCAGGAACTTGAGGGCATGAGATTCAGGGCATGAGTTTCAGAGCATGAGATTCAGGGTATGAGATTCAGGGCATCATTTTCAGGGCAGGAGATTCAGGGCAGGTGTTTCAGTGCAGGAGTTTCAGGGCATGAGATTCAGGGCATGAGATTCAGGGCATGAGTTTCAGGACAGGAAATTCAGGGCATGAGTTTCAGGGCATGAGTTTCAGGGCAGGAGTTTCAGGGCATGTGATTCAGGGCGTGAGTTTCAGGATATGAGATTCATGGCATGAGTTTCAGTGCAGGAGTTTCAGGGCATGAGATTCAGGGCATGAGTTTCAGAGCATGAGATTCAGGGCATGAGATTCAGGGCATGATTTTCAGGGCAGGAGATTCAGGGCAGGTGTTTCAGTGCAGGAGTTTCAGGGCATGAGATTCAGGGCATTAGTTTCAGTGCAGGAACTTGAGGGCATGAGATTCAGTGCACGAGTTTTAAAGCATGAGATTCAGGGCTTCATTTTCAGGGCAGGAGATTCAGGGTAGGTGTTTCAGTGCAGGAGTTTCAGGGCACGAGATTCAGGGCATGAGATTCAGGGCATGAGTTTCAGGGCATGAGTTTCAGGGCATGAGTTTCAGGGCAGGAGTTTCAGGGCATGTGATTCAAGGCGTGAGTTTCCGGATATGAGATTCATGGCATGAGTTTCAGTGCAGGTGTTTCAGGGCATGAGATTCAGGGCATGAGTTTCAGTGCATGAGTTTGAGGGCAGGAGTTTCAAGGCATGAGATTCAGGGCATGAGTTTCAGTGAATGAGTTGAGGGCAGGAGTTTCAGGGCATGAGATTCAGGGCTGGTATTTCAGGGCATGTAATTCAGGACATGAGTTTCTGGCCGATGATTCAGGGCATGAGTTTTAGGGCATGTGATTCAGGGCATGATTATCAGTGCATGAGTTTCAGGCAGGAGTTTCAGGGTATGTGATTTAGGGCATGAGTTTCAGGGCATGAGATTCAGGGCTTGAATTTCAGGGCATGAGGTTCAGGGCATGAGTTTCAGGCATGAGATTCAGGGCATGAGTTTCAGTGCAGGAACTTGAGGGCCTGAGATTCAGTGCACGAGTTTCAGAGCATGAGATTCAGGGCATGAGATTCAGGGCATGATTTTCAAGGCAGAAGATTCAGGGCAGGTATTTCAGTGCAGGTGTTTCAGGGCATGAGATTCAGGGCATGAGATTCAGGGCATGTGTTTCAGGGCATGAGATTCAGGGCAGGTATTTCAGGGCATGTAATTCAGGGCACGAGTTTCTGGGCAGATGATTCAGGGCAGGAATTTTAGGGCATGTGATTCAGGGCATGAGTTTCAGTGCATGAGTTTCAGGGCAGTAGTTTCAGGGTATGTGATTTAGGGCATGAGTTTCAGGGCATGAGATTCAGGGCTTGAGTTTCAGGGCATGAGGTTCAGGGCATGAGTTTCAGGGCATGAGTTTCAGGGCAGGAGTTTTAGGGCATGTGATTCAGGGCATGAGTTTGAGTGCATGAGTTTCAGGGCAGGAGTTTCAGGGTATGTGAGTTAGGGCATGAGATTCCGGGCATGAGATTCAGGGCTTGAGTTTCAGTGCAGGAACTTGAGGGCATGAGATTCAGGGCATGAGTTTCAGAGCATGAGATTCAGGGCATGAGATTCAGGGCATGATTTTCAGGGCAGGAGATTCAGGGCAGGTGTTTCAGTGCAGGAGTTTCAGGCATGAGATTGAGGGCATGAGATTCAGGGCATGAGTTTCAGGCCAGGAGATTCAGGGCATGAGTTTCAGGGCATGAGTTTCAGGGCAGGAGTTTCAGGGCATGTGATTCAGGGCGTGAGTTTCAGGATATGAGATTCATGGCATGAGTTTCAGTGCAGGAGTTTCAGGGCATGAGATTCAGGGCATGAGTTTCAGGGTAGGTGATTCAGGGCAGGAGTTTCAGGACATGAGATTCAGGGCATGAGTTTCAGTGCAGGAACTTGAGGTCATGAGATTCAGTGCACGAGTTTCAGAGCGTGAGATTCAGGGCATGAGATTCAGGGCATGAGTTTCAGGGCATGAGATTCAGGGCAGGTATTTCAGGGCATGTAATTCAGGGCATGATTTTCTGGGCAGATGATTCAGGGCAGGAATTTTAGGGCATGTGATTCAGGGCATGAGTTTCAGTGCATGAGTTTCAGGGCAGCAGTTTCAGGGTATGTGATTTAGGGCATGAGTTTCAGGGCATGAGATTCAGGGCTTGAGTTTCAGGGCATGAGGTTCAGGGCATGAGTTTCAGGTCATGAGATTCAGGGCATGAGTTTCAGTGCAGGAACTTGAGGGCATGAGATTCAGGGCATGAGTTTCAGAGCATGAGATTCAGGGCATGAGATTCAGGGCATGATTTTCAGGGCAGGAGATTCAGGGCAGGTGTTTCAGTGCAGGAGTTTCAGGGCATGAGATTCAGGGCATGAGATTCAGGGCTTGAGTTTCAGGGCATGAGGTTCAGGGCATGAGTTTCAGGGCATGAGATTCAGGGCATGAGTTTCAGTGCATGAGTTTCAGGACAGTAGTTTCAGGGTATGTGATTTAGGGCATGAGTTTCAGGGCATGAGATTCAGGGCTTGAGTTTCAGGGCATGAGGTTCAGGGCATTAGTTTCAGGTCATGAGTTTCAGGGCAGGAGATTTAGGGCATGTGATTCAGGGCATGAGTTTGAGTGTAAGACTTTCAGGGCAGGAGTTTCAGGGTATGTGATTTAGGGCATGAGATTCCGGGCATGAGATTCAGGGCTTGAGTTTCAGGGCATGAGGTTCAGGGCATGAGTTTCAGGTCATGAGATTCAGGGCATGAGTTTCAGTGCAGGAACTTGAGGGCATGAGATTCAGGCATGAGTTTCAGGGCAGGAGTTTCAGGGCATGTGATTCAGGGCGTGAGTTTCAGGATATGAGATTCATGGCATGAGTTTCAGTGCAGGAGTTTCAGGGCATGAGATTCAGGGCATGAGTTTCAGGGTAGGTGATTCAGGGCAGGAGTTTCAGGACATGAGATTCAGGGCATGAGTTTCACTGCAGGAACTTGAGGTCATGAGATTCAGTGCACGAGTTTCAGAGCGTGAGATTCAGGGCATGAGATTCAGGGCATGAGTTTCAGGGCCGGAGATTCAGGGCAGGGGTTTCAGTGCAGGAGTTTCAGGGCATGAGATTCAGGGCATGAGATTTAGGGCATGAGTTTTAGGACAGGAGATTCAGGGCATGAGTTTCAGGGCATGAGTTTCAGGGCATGAGTTTCAGGGCAGGAGTTTCAGGGCATATAATTCAGGGCGTGAGTTTCACGATATGAGATTCATGGCATGAGTTTCAGTGCAGGAGTTTCAGGGCATGAGATTTAGGGCATGAGTTTCAGGGCATGAGATTCGGGGCAGGTATTTCAGGGCATGTAATTCAGGGCATGAGTTTCTGGGCAGATGATTCAGAGCAGGAGTATTAGGGTACGTGATTCAGGGCATGAGTTTCAGTGCATGAGTTTCAGTGCAGGAGTTTCAGGGCATGAGATTCAGGGCATGAGTTTCTGGGCAGATGATTCAGGGCAGGAGTTTTAGGGCATGTGATTCAGGGCATGAGTTTCAGTGCATGAGTTTCAGGGCAGGAGTTTCAGGGTATGTGATTTAGGGCAAGAGTTTCAGGGCATGAGATTCAGGGCTTGAGTTTCAGGGCATGAGGTTCAGGGCATGAGTTTCAGGGAATGAGATTCAGGGCATGAGTTTCAGTGCAGGAACTTGAGGGCATGAGATTCAGTGCACGAGTTTTAGAGCATGAGATTCAGGGCTTCATTTTCAGGGCAGGAGATTCAGGGCAGGTGTTTCAGTGCAGGAGTTTCAGGGCACGAGATTCAGGGCATGAGATTCAGGCCATGAGTTTCAGGGCATGAGTTTCAGGGCATGAGTTTCAGGGCAGGAGTTTCAGGGCATGTGATTCAAGGCTTGAGTTTCCGGATATGAGATTCATGGCATGAGTTTCAGTGCATGAGTTTCAGGGCATGAGTTTGAGGGCAGGAGTTTCATGAGATTCAGGGCATGAGTTTCAGTGCATGAGTTGAGGGCAGGAGTTTCAGGGCATGAGATCAGGGCATGAGTTTCAGGCATGATATTCAGGGCAGGTATTTCAGGCATGTAATTCAGGGCATGAGTTTCTGGGCCGATGATTCAGGGCATGAGTTTTAGGGCATGTGATTCAGGGCATGATTTCAGTGCATGAGTTTCAGGGCAGGAGTTTCAGGGTATGTGATTTAGGGCATGAGTTTCAGGGCATGAGATTCAGGGCTTGAGTTTCAGGGCATGAGGTTCAGGGCATGAGTTTCAGGGCATGAGATTCAGGGCATGAGTTTCAGTGCAGGAACTTGAGGGCATGAGATTCAGTGCACGAGTTTCAGAGCATGAGATTCAGGGCATGAGATTCAGGGCATGATTTTCAAGGCAGAAGATTCAGGGCAGGTATTTCAGTGCAGGAGTTCAGGGCATGAGATTCAGGGCATGAGATTCAGGGCATGAGTTTCAGGGCATGAGATTCAGGGCAGGTATTTCAGGGCATGTAATTCAGGGCATGATTTTCTGGGCAGATGATTCAGGGCAGAAATTTTAGGGCATGTGATTCAGGGCATGAGTTTCAGTGCATGAGTTTCAGGGCAGCAGTTTCAGGGTATGTGATTTAGGGCATGAGTTTCAGGGCATGAGATTCAGGGCTTGAGTTTCAGGGCATGAGGTTCAGGGCATGAGTTTCAGGTCATGAGATTCAGGGCATGAGTTTCAGTGCAGGAACTTGAGGGCATGAGATTCAGGGCATGAGTTTCAGAGCATGAGATTCAGGGCATGAGATTCAGGGCATGATTTTCAGGGCAGGAGATTCAGGGCAGGTGTTTCAGTGCAGGAGTTTCAGGGCATGAGATTCAGGGCATGAGATTCAGGGCATGAGTTTCAGGGCATGATATTCAGGGCAGGTATTTCAGGGCATGTAATTCAGGGCATGAGTTCTGGGCCGATGATCAGGGCATGAGTTTTAGGGCATGTGATTCAGGGCATGATTTTCAGTGCATGAGTTTCAGGGCAGGAGTTTCAGGGTATGTGATTTAGGGCATGAGTTTCAGGGCATGAGATTCAGGGCTTGAGTTTCAGGGCAAGAGGTTCAGGGCATGAGTTTCAGGGCATGAGATTCAGGGCATGAGTTTCAGTGCAGGAACTTGAGGGCATGAGATTCAGTGCACGAGTTTCAGAGCATGAGATTCAGGGCATGAGATTCAGGGCATGATTTCCAAGGCAGAAGATTCAGGGCAGGTATTTCAGTGCAGGAGTTTCAGGGCATGAGATTCAGGGCATGAGATTCAGGGCATGAGTTTCAGGGCATGAGATTCAGGGCAGGTATTTCAGGGCATGTAATTCAGGGCATGATTTTCTGGGCAGATGATTCAGTGCAGGAATTTTAGGGCATGTGATTCAGGGCATGAGTTTCAGTGCATGAGTTTCAGGACAGTAGTTTCAGGGTATGTGATTTAGGGCATGAGTTTCAGGGCATGAGATTCAGGGCTTGAGTTTCAGGGCATGAGGTTCAGGGCATTAGTTTCAGGTCATGAGTTCAGGGCAGGAGATTTAGGGCATGTGATTCAGGGCATGAGTTTGAGTGCAAGACTTTCAGGGCAGGAGTTTCAGGGTATGTGATTTAGGGCATGAGATTCGGGCATGAGATTCAGGGCTTGAGTTTCAGGGCATGAGGTTCAGGGCATGAGTTTCAGGTCATGAGATTCAGGGCATGAGTTTCAGTGCAGGAACTTGAGGGCATGAGATTCAGGGCATGAGTTTCAGGGCAGGAGTTTCAGGGCATGTGATTCAGGGCGTGAGTTTCAGGATATGAGATTCATGGCATGAGTTTCAGTGCAGGAGTTTCAGGGCATGAGATTCAGGGCATGAGTTTCAGGGTAGGTGATTCAGGGCAGGAGTTTCAGGACATGAGATTTAGGGCATGAGTTTCACTGCAGGAACTTGAGGTCATGAGATTCAGTGCACGAGTTCAGAGCGTGAGATTCAGGGCATGAGATTCAGGGCATGAGTTTCAGGGCCGGAGATTCAGGGCAGGGGTTTCAGTGCAGGAGTTTTCAGGGCATGAGATTCAGGGCATGAGATTTAGGGCATGAGTTTTAGACAGGAGATTCAGGGCATGAGTTTCAGGGCATGAGTTTCAGGGCATGAGTTTCAGGCAGGAGTTTCAGGGCTATAATTCAGGGCGTGAGTTTCACGATATGAGATTCATGGCATGAGTTTCAGTGCAGGAGTTTCAGGGCATGAGATTCAGGGCATGAGTTTCAGGGCATGAGATTCGGGGCAGGTATTCAGGGCATGTAATTCAGGGCATGAGTTTCTGGGCAGATGATTCAGAGCAGGAGTATTAGGGTACGTGATTCAGGGCATGAGTTTCAGTGCATGAGTTTCAGTGCAGGAGTTTCAGGGCATGAGATTCAGGGCATGAGTTTCAGGGCATGAGATTCAGGGCAGGTATTTCAGGGCATGTAATTCAGGGCATGAGTTTCTGGGCAGATGATTCAGGGCAGGAGTTTTAGGGCATGTGATTCAGGGCATGAATTCAGTGCATGAGTTTCAGTGCGGGAGTTTCAGGGCATGAGATTCAGGGCATGAGTTTCAGGGCATGAGATTCAGTGCAGGTACTTCAGGGCATGTAATTCAGGGCATGAGTTTCTGGCAGATATTCAGGGCAGGAGTTTTAGGGCATGTGATTCAGGGCATGAGTTTCAGTGCATGAGTTTCAGGGCAGGAGTTTCAGGGTATGTGATTTAGGGCAAGAGTTTCAGGGCATGAGATTCAGGGCTTGAGTTTCAGGGCATGAGGTTCAGGGCATGAGTTTCAGGGCATGAGATTCAGGGCATGAGTTTCAGTGCAGGAACTTGAGGGCATGAGATTCAGTGCACGAGTTTTAGAGCATGAGATTCAGGGCTTCATTTTCAGGGCAGGAGATTCAGGGCAGGTGTTTCAGTGCAGGAGTTTCAGGGCACGAGATTCAGGGCATGAGATTCAGGCCATGAGTTTCAGGGCATGAGTTTCAGGGCATGAGTTTCAGGCAGGAGTTTCAGGGCATGTGATTCAAGCTTGAGTTTCCGGATATGAGATTCATGGCATGAGTTTCAGTGCATGAGTTTCAGGGCATGAGTTTGAGGGCAGGAGTTTCAAGGCATGAGATTCAGGCATGAGTTTCAGTGCATGAGGTCCAGGGCATTAGTTTCAGGTCATGAGTTTCAGGGCAGGAGTTTTAGGGCATGTGATTCAGGGCATGAGTTTGAGTGCAAGAGTTTCAGGGCAGGAGTTTCAGGGTATGTGATTTAGGGCATGAGTTTCAGGGCATGAGAATTCAGGGCTTGAGTTTCAGGGCATGAGGTTCAGGGCAATAGTTTCAGGTCATGAGTTTCAGGGCAGGAGTTTTAGGGCATGTGATTCAGGGCATGAGTTTGAGTGCAAGAGTTTCAGGGCAGGAGTTTCAGGGTATGTGATTTAGGGCATGAGATTCCGGGCATGAGATTCAGGGCTTGAGTTTCAGGGCATGAGGTTCAGGGCATGAGTTTCAGGTCATGAGATTCAGGGCATGAGTTTCAGTGCAGGACTTGAGGGCATGAGATTCAGTGCACGAGTTTCAGAGCATGAGATTCAGGGCATGAGATTCAGGGCATGATTTTCAAGGCAGAAGATTCAGGGCAGGTATTTCAGTGCAGGAGTTTCAGGGCATGAGATTCAGGGCATGAGATTCAGGGCATGAGTTTCAGGGCATGAGATTCAGTGCAGGTATTTCAGGGCATGTAATTCAGGGCATGATTTCTGGGCAGATGATTCAGGGCAGGAATTTTAGGGCATGTGATTCAGGGCATGAGTTTCAGTGCTTGTGTTTCAGGACAGTAGTTTCAGGGTATGTGATTTAGGGCATGAGTTTCAGGGCATGAGATTCAGGGCTTGAGTTTCAGGGCATGAGGTTCAGGGCATTAGTTTCAGGTCATGAGTTTCAGGGCAGGAGTTTTAGGGCATGTGATTCAGGGCATGAGTTTGAGTGCAAGAGTTTCAGGGCAGGAGTTTCAGGGTAT